>NW_017732591.1:170654-190093 GCF_001890085.2 Hipposideros armiger
ACTCAGCTCCGAGAGCAGTGCCAGGACAGAGTGGAAGTCACAAAACAGGCAGCTTGGGACACTCGAGAGCTTGGACATTCCCTCCCCCACCCCCCAAGTGAAATGTTGTGCTTTCTGCTTAACAGTATGGTTTACGTGTGGCCAATGTGTCTGTCTGTCTTGGTCTTGTTCTTCTCTCTCTCCTCCCCCTCCCTTTCCCCCTTCACCTCATTTGCTGTCTTCTGCTTCTCTCTCTTCTGAATGTTCTGAGTACCTAATCTTCCTAGCTCTAAATTTATTCCCCAAGAAAAACTCTCTTCAGTATTTTCTCCCCCATCTCTAATTTAGGCAACAGGAATATTTCTTGATGCCGCACCAACTCCCCAGAGTTCTCCAGTTACCTCTAAAAACATTCTTCCTAGTGAGACCCATCACCCGTCTTCATGGTGAGAGTTAATGAAGACGTCCATGGAAACATTTAGCACTGTCCCTGGCACATAGCATACTATCAATAATTAATAATCATTAATTAATAATTACTTCTTTCTCATTGCCTTTCCTTCACAGACCAGAGGAATTTTTAAATAGCTCCACTGATATCTTTTCTCTGCAATTAATATAAAATATTGATAGCCCTCTGATCATGAAACATTTAAAATATTCTTATTTTGGTAGGGGAGTAAATACATTGTGTGAGCTTATGCTGGCAATTCCGACTCATGCGAACAGGAGGAAACAGCAGTGTAAATGATGCTATGCTACATGTATCTGATTTGGGGCCATATGAGGTGATATGATGGCAAGATTCATCTAGCTTTGTTTTGTGTGGCCTGATAGTGAGTTAGTTCACGTGTCGAATTGAGTATAATTTTAAAGGACATGAAAACCCTACCATCTCCTTTTCTTTGTAATCCACAGTGCTTGAAATCCATGTCCCTGAGTTGTGCAGAGCTGTGGGGGGAGCTTCTTACATTGTCATCTTTCTTGTACCATTTGTCTTCTCAGCTGCACTACAGGCACAGTGTCGTAATATTAGGGCATTTTTTCTTCCCCTCATCGCCATTACATAGCTGGTTGCTATTTTGTTTTGTTTTGTTTATACACAATAAATGCTCAATATATATTTGTTTGTTGGGTGAGTAAAACAGGAAGGAAAACGACAATAAAATGGACTATAATCTTCTGAAATCAATTCATGGGTTGAGTGAACCCTTTGCGATAACCTGACTGTGCAGCTAGCTTGTTCTGTCACCTGAGCTGTTTGAGGACTGCCTCAGCTTCTCCCATTCATAGAAACCTTCTCTGAACCTCCGTGATGTGCCAGAGCTGTAGCCTGCCCTGGCAAGAAGGCCGTGAACAAGTTGGTCAATAAAAGGGATGTGATGGCGTGGAGGTCTTCCAAGGAGGGATCCCCGGGCATGGAGACAGAGAGGAGAGAGAAATAAAGGGCAAGGAGCCAAAGAAACGCAATTCTATTGACAGAACCAGCAGCCTGGGCTGAAGCGGGGTTAACGTGCTTCTAGGCGACGCCTCTAGTTCTAGGTGTGTTGAGGTTACAATAGAATCCATTACATTGAAATACAGAATTACCACAGGGTTTGCTTACACTGAGACTTCATCGTCATCAAACCGCACAAGTGCTCTCAGAAACATGTACACACTGGTGCTAAGCCACCTGCTTCATTTAGTTTTTAAAATATGTTCTGTTCTATAGCATGTTCTACTTCAAACATGTAAGAATGTGATTGAGTCCCAGTGAACTCCACATTATTATTTATAGAGCATTTATTATGTCACTTACAGGATATGTGAATCCTGAGCAGTACAATTCAAAACAATGCAATTTTCATTATATTCCACTACAGAATGCAGCACATCAGCCATGACTGTCTAAATCAGTAGGACTCTGGTCCCCCCTGCAGGGCCTGACCTGCCACATGCTTTTGATGACAGCAAGACACAGGGTCTGTGCATCCACCTTGTAATTAGGCTTCTCTGCTGCGTAACTTATCTTCAACTTTAATTTTATATTTCTTAACTTTTTCAAAAGGTATGCTTGGTGATGATATGCTGTAAGTCGTTGACATACATTTTCTACAAACACCCTGTGCTTTCAAGATAAAGTAGAGAAAAAAAGTTCATTTTCAATTGTAGCAATCACCTCTTATTTTAAGAACTTATAAATGTGTATAAGAACAACAGTAAATAAACAGGTAGCTAGTTATACAGGGAAAAGGGTGAATTCATAAACATAAATATGGATTAATCTCAGTGGTAAAATTGATCTTAGGAGTTTTATAATCCTTTCCCATTACTTTACAAGAGAAAAAATAGGATTAAAGAAATTAAGGGATTTGCCAAAGACTCCAGTCCTCTTGGCTCTGACACCTCTCATTAGAACACCAGACAGTTCCTTACACTGGCAAGCGTTTATCTGCTTATGTAATTGATCTAAATAGACATCATCAGCACCACCTTTCTTCCTTAATTCTCATCATCACCTTTTCATTTGTTTAAAGACCTACTTTCCCATGACCTGTTATAAACCAGAGGTCAGCCAACTACAGCCCAAGGGCCAAATATGACCAGCTGTCTGTTTTTGTACAGTCCGTGAGCTAAGAATAGATTTTACATATTTAAGAGGTTGTAAATATTTTTTAAAGAATATGATACCTGAAAATTTATGAACTTCCTTTGTCAGTGCCGTAAATAAAGTTTCAGCAGAACACAGCCACGCGCATTAGGGAATGGCTCGCCCGTGGGTGCTTTCGGGCTACAACAATGGAATTAGGTAGGTGTGACAGAGACCATATGGCTGTGAGACCCTAAGATATTTACTATCTGGTCCTTTCAAGATGTTTTCCAAGAAAAAGAAAATACTACATCAGGACAAAAGACAGATATTTTCAAGGGTTTACAATCTCATATGGAAGACGAAGAATCATCTCGCAATGTGGAACAGATACAAATATTTAAAATACAAAGACTGATGAATAGAAACATGTGCGCCTTGTCTGGATACTGAAATGAAACATGGTTTAGAACCTGGATCAAAATCCAGACCCAGTATGTGGGCTGCAGCATGTACTGGACCAGTCATCACAGAAAGGTTCTCCAGTCAGCCATGATTCTGGTCCTGGCAGGGAATTCATTCACCAACCCTTCCTCCTCGTCCTACCCCCCCCCACCCCCCACCCCCGCATATCAAGCCAGAGAAGGTCTGGAGGGAAAACTAAAGCCTTTCTCAGCGTCTTGAGTTATTTCCAAAGGTTTTGGTCCTATAATTGTCCCCGCCCTTACCTGACACTGTCCTCATACCGAATCATAGCCATCATGTTAGAAATTGCATTCCTTAATGTCTTAGAACTCTTGGGCCCCACTCCCCACCCTGTGACTTTCCAGCTTTGGGGGTAGAGGTGAGCATGGTAAGGACTTGTACTCTCACTCCAGTGCTTTCATGCTGATGATGGGGCTATTATCGTATACAGATGTCACGTCTGTATATGATATCGCCTTCACTATCACTTCCGGAAATGGAATCTCGATTTTGAGAAACCACGCAGGTGAATATCTTCCTGAACTCGCTTTTGCTGAAGCATAAGACTCCATTACGTAATACAGCAACAGGAAACGGAAAGCATATTTGTTAAACATAAATTATTTTCCAGGTTTTTTCTATGTCAATTTTTTTCTCATGTTTGTGAGTTCTGAGCAGATTGTTAATTTAAAAACTTTGAGACAACAATGCACGACTTTTTTTCCTATTTAAAAGACCAGTGAATGGTAACAATAAACAGAAAAGTAAAAGTCTGTATCAAACAAATATGTTTTTATCTTTTGGAATAATCTTTTCTGTCTCAAAAACTGAATGTTCTTTTCAGAAAAATGCGTTATAGAAAAGAACATCACAAAAATAGAATAATTGCAAGCAAACAATTTTCATCTTACGTTCTCGTCTCTTTATTTTGATTGATGTTTTGCTTCCTTTGAGGCACTTGACTGATAATGTTAGCACAAAAGCTGCTTGATTCTTTTTGACCTTTCCATTTAGGTCAAAATCAGTTCATCTCGTGTAATGATTTCCGGATTTGAAATGATCCAATTTGCTACATGCATTACTGTGTTATGCCATGACCTTTGCGGTACGATCATGTGCTGTAGTGTCCCTCACCATCGTATTCTTTCTCTAACGGAAACAGACATGAGGAAAGAGCTGTCATGTCTGACCATTCAGACACGGAGGCCTCGGTTGCCTTTGTGTCGCTTTGGCTATCAGTCACCCACCTTCTCACCTGTGAATGGAAGGGAAGCCTCTGCCCCGCTCTCATTCTGAGTTCTGAGTGACAGGCCCCCATTTGTAGCATGACCACACAGCCACATGTTGTTACTCCCCTCTCCTCCAAAGCCAAACTGCCCCATCTCCATCTCCATCTCCGGGTGGAGCTCAGCAGACCAAACAATCTTTTTTCCCGTTGCCCCAGGCTAAGGTGGCAGTAGAGGAGCTTATGGGGCCTTGCACCCTTGAAATCCCCTTGGTCTCCACTTGATTAATTACTTTCTCATTCACTCCTGTGCTTACTCGTTTGTTTGTTTCCATATCCACTGCCCATTTTGCTTAGCCTTGCCAATGCAGAGGGGAATAAAGTTGCAGCAAAAAGGGAAGGTTTTCACCACCAGCCTCTCCCCTCTGCTCCCCCTCCCCCACAGCTGTCATGCCTTGTGCATCTTCGCCGTTTTCCTAACAAAGGGTCATCATGAACTGTGGGATGGCAGCACGTAAGGCCCCAATTATCCCAACTCAAAACAACGCTTTGACTAAGATTTTATCAGCTCTAAAATTACAATAAGCTTTCAGATCTACTCTGAACAGTACTAGCTATGCTGCGGGCCCTCCCCCACTTCTGTAGCAAGATGGAGACTGGTAGTAAAAGGAACATTTTGAGAAGAGTGACAAATGACCACTGCTGTGACTGTACATAACCATGATAAGAGACCCTGTCTTGTTTGAGAGCATCCACAGAAGCCCCGTGAGGCAGGTAGGTCCCCAGGCCCAGGCAGGCGGGATAACAATCCTATTTATTATCCTTCCCACCTTGTCTCTGTGTTCAGGAGTCCATGAGGACCTCCAAGGCCAGGAGGCCTGCGTGTCCCGCCTCAGGGACATGGAGGAACTAATTCACTGGAGTGAGTCGAATGGTGAGTGGCCTCCAAAATGATATGTCTGCATCTTAATCCCCACAGGCTACGACTGTGACCTTATTTGGAATTCATTTGCAGATTGAATTAAGTTCAGGGTCTTGAGATACCATCCCGGATTATCTAATAGACCCTAAATTCAGTGACGCGTGTCCTCATTGAGGACACACAGAGGAGGAAAGGTGAACCTGGAGGCAGAGGTTGTTGGAGTGATGTGGCCACGAGTCCAGGAATTCCAGGGCAGCCCCAGAGGCTGGAAGAGGGAGAGGAAGAGGACAGAGCCCCTCCCAGAGTCTCAGAGCGGGTGCAGTCCTGCAGGATTTCAGCCTCTGGCCTTCAGATCTGTGCGGAACACATTTCTGTTGTTTTAAGCCACCAAGTTCATGGTAGTTGGTTACGGCAGTCACCAGACTTCAATATCAGCTCAAATGAGGGTTCTTAGATTTTTATAGAATTAATATCAGGCCTTTGAAAGATGTGTAACATTCATAGCTCACCTAAAGGGAAAAAAAATAGATTGTGGAACATTTCAAAGAAGAATCCATAGAATTTGGGGGTTGTCTGTGTTGGGGAGGAAGAATTTTTTTCTCTACCCTTCTAGGTTTTTCCGGATGGCCTACTAGCTAAGTTGACATGAGACAGATTAGCAAGAGAAAATAAGCAAAGCTAATTATGTACCTAAGTATGGGAGCCCCACATCCATATGAGATTCAGAGACAGAGAGGGAAAGACGTGTAGCGTCCTGAGCTGAGGAGGAGGTGAGACGCCCGGGCTTCGAGGGGAGGAAGGTCACTGCAGGACGGTAAGAGCAGCTGTCCGACGGTCAGAAGCTTGCCTCGCCCTACAGGCAGGCCACGAAACGTTTTCTGTGGTGATAACTCTTAGGATGGGCAAGGTCCCCCTTTAAAGTCTTTAAGGAAGAAGTGAAAGTTTCTCGTGAGCCCACAGGGTCTCAATTGCCTTCAGCTGAAAATAATCCACATGCCACAGTGGCCCATCTGGGGGAGACCTGTCCTGAACCCCTACACCTGCATATGGGGAAGGGGAAGAGAGGGTTGTGGAACATAAACATAGCCAGACAGTTGGTAAAGCCACGCAGACAGGTTTTACTCCGCAAGTACTGACTGCGGGAAAGGGCTGCGCTCCATCTGGTTTGAGCAGGAGTACCTGCCTGGGGGGCGTAAAGGGAACGTGAGGGGCAGGGAGAGTGCGGCTCGGAGGAGTCAGAGGAGTGAAGAAGCACGAGAGGTGGTCAGTGTAAGTGCTGCTGGAGGGCGGTTATGGAGTCAGGGTTCCATCCTCCCACCGAGCCTGGGAGACAGACCCCCCCTTCCTGATGAGTATTGCAGAGAAGCCGCTCTAGGTCCTTGAGAAGGACACGTCTGAGTTATAAGGGATACGTATTCACAGTTATAAGCCCATTTTAATAAAGGCTCTCACAAAGGGAGGGCAACAGCCTTGTGTCAGGCGTCGGCTGACTGTAAATTCTCCTGGCAGCTTTGAGCTTTCTTGGGGTGGCATTTCCAAGTGGGGTGCAGTCACCCGAGGGCCCCAGTGTTATGCTGCGAGAAGCCATGCTCGAGTTTGGGCAAGTCTTAGAGCAGGGGTTTGGATGAGTTGGTATGTGCTGAGAGTCATTTACATTCTCAGGACGTAAATGACTTCAAGGCTTTGAGACAGGGAAGATGATGGTGTCAGCACCAGAGTGAGCGAGTTCTGTGTGAGGGCACGTACGAAGGCACAGGTACTAGGTGAATTTGGGTAAAAATAAGTTTGAGCTACCAAAGTTATACCAAAAAACGAGATTAAAACGAGATATTAACTTCCCTTTCAAACCCCTTATAACCACCTGAGTTGTAGACTCTCCACTATCATGTGTACATGGATTTATTTTACCGAAACTTGCACACACATACCCAAACAGTCTACTAAACAGGAGTACTTCTCAAATGCTCTAGCAAAAGTAGAGACTCAACAAATACTAATTGAATAAATAAATTAATTATAATTAAAACACAGTTACAGTGAAAGTCTTCTTTATGACAGTATCTGCCTTTTCCCTTCCATTTAGCACATTTTTATTTGCAATTAATATTTGCTTAATGATAGAACAGTTTTAAACTGTAAACTTGCCATTATACACTAATAGAATGTGAAGTTGTAAAGTGGAAGACAGGATAATTTTGAAGTGTCTGAACAAAACCCCCCACACTTAAATTCTCCAGTTAACAAAAGAATAGCAAGCGATTATTCTAAGTTCTTAGCCCTACCACAGAATATTTTAAGATCAACTAAACTCATTTTATGTTTTTTCTTGGAGGGATTATACCGTAGAATTATTATTGTCATTATTATTGTTTTACATATAAATATTAGCAACATTTGTCTTGATATACAGTTTTCTGTCTGTGATGATATAGTTTTAGATATGCCAGAACAGTGTTGGACACTCTAGAACACTGAAACCAACTGTATAAACATAACCATAGAACATTTAGAATGTGACCGACCCGTATGAAGTGGGAGGGTTTTCATTAACTCTTAGAAACACAAGAAATGTAGCTCCTCATTTTTAATGAACTGGAATATGAGAAGAGAGAGACATGCAGTTAGCCCACATGGCCCATTTCATTGTGACCCATGTGATCCAGGCTTTTGGGCACGTGCATGAAAACTCTAGAAAGTTTCACATAAGAAACTGAACAGAAGCCTTACTTAGTCTGACTAATCACAAAACACAGCTGTGACACAGGTGACTGAAAGGCACCAGTAAACAATGGCCCATCCCGGGCGCAGCGTCTCCATGCCACCTGCCCTCATGCTGTGATCCCTAAGAGAGACAGTGTCTGTCCTCCGTGGGCAATGGTATTAGAATCAGGGGGAAGGGTTTACACGATCTGAAGAGAAAGCCATGGGATGTAAAGCACAGCCTAGAGAATATAGTCAGTAATGCTGCAACAGCTACGTATAGTGCCAGGTAAGGCAGTAAGGGGGGCGTGGAGGATCACTGCATAAATTATATAATGTCTAACCACTATGCTGTACACCTGAAACGAATACAAAATGATATTGACTGTCAACTGTAACTGAAAAGAAAATAATTAAAATTTTTTTTAAAAATGAGAAAGAGGAGGAAAGATTCTCACCACCAACAGAGAGAACCCTTCACCCAAGAAAATGCTGTTCCAGGCTCACCCTGGACCAGAATGGTCACGGTTCCGTGAGCATTATAAAGGGAATAGGCAAAGAGAGCTCTAGGTGACTCTGGCCGTTACCATCTGATGGCTAGAACTGTTTGCAGCTCATCAGAGCCCCTCCAAGCCACGGGGCATGCCCAGATTTCATACAATGTGATGAGGTGCTACAGATGTCTAAACATGTAGCATGTTTAGAAATCACTGACAGTGATTTCAAAATGAGCGCTGTCAGGTTGTCTGCCTACAAATAGAGACCCAGTGTTAAATATTAAGAGGAATCATGTTTCTAGTCTCCAACCTAATAGCCAGTGTATGGACAACCAGAAATTATTTGCAATTAATATTTTCTTAATCACAGAAGATTTTCTAAAGAACTGCTTTGTCAAATGTCTCCTGAAATGGTAGCTCCTTTGTGATTTTGTTTCATTGTTAGCACCTGCTTTATATATTCCTGGAGAGAAACTTAGGCATGAGAAGGAGTGACGACAAATGTTATTTACACTCCTTTGCTGAGTTTCGGACCCGGGGCTCCTTGCTATAATACATGCCGTCTACTGATTGGCTTATGCCAACTTGATAATCGGATGCTGCAGCCAACTTGCCTAACTGATACCTGGTAGCCATTTACCATTTATTCCACGTGAAGGTCACGAATGGTTTGCTTCTCCTTGAAGCTGTATCTGTGCTGTTATAACTTCACATGTTGGCTTGAGTTAACTTGAAGTGATCATTACCTGAAGTCACACTTGGATTACTGTTAATGAACCTGGCAGGAGAGAGCTTGCCAGGTTAGAAATGGCAGAATCAATCACACAGCAGTGGTGCTTATTTTCAAACTGAGTCTGTGAGGTAGGCTTTGAACTAATATTCTACTTATGTGAGCTGCGTTGAAAAACCTTTAAATCCAATTGATGTGTTCAGTCAGTATGGACATATGTTTACACACACACACCCCTAGCGCTACTGAAAATGTGTGCCATTTGAAAAACTACCTGATTCACTTGAAATAAGTAGAGAGACTTGCTCGTGCTCACGCGAGCCCTCCTTTCAGAACTGGACACACCTGGCAGTGGGGGTGAACTGCATCTAAGCCCGTGGCTGGCAAGCTGAGATCCGTGTGCCAAATCCGACCACACCCTGGTGTTGTAAATCCAGTTTTAATGGATTACAACCATGCTCCTTCATCTGTGTATTGTCTGGGGTCGCTTCCGTGCCTCATTGGAAGAATTAAGTGGTTCTGATAGAGAACAAATGGTCCCCAAAGCCAAACATCCACTATCTGGTCCTTTGCAGAAAAATGAGCCAATCCCTGCGTTAAGCAAATGTACCTCAGTATTAGCAGTGACCCTGAACTCAGTCTGACCTTCAGGAAGAAATTGTTTCTAAATGTGTATGAACTCTGTGTGTTAGTGATTGGGTGCTTGTAGGTCGTTGCGCAGAGCAGAGGGGAGAAGGGAGAAACAGATGGGTGAGTTGGTGTTCAGGTGCGGGTCAGAAGAATCCGAGTTTCAGAGCAGGCATAATTCTTGTGTCAGAGTCGGGAGAAAGCTAGAGTTCGTGCCAGGCTGCCTGTGGTTACAGCCCGGGAAGTAGGGGATGCGTATTTGTCAAAATAGATTGAAAATCCTGTTTCATCAATTCTAGTCACTATTTATAATAAGTACCGCTAAATATAAAAAAAAAAATTTAAATGTACTTTCAAAGTGTATCTTCTAATAGATGAAATCTGGTATGTTTGGTAAATTTGTATGGAAGATTTAAAAAACCTATTGAGTCAAATTACAGAAAGTACATACCAAGACCTTTTCTTTTCATCCTGATGAAGTTCTGTAGAAGATACAGTCCATGTTCTAGGTATTCTAATCTGGAGAATATGGCCTTTAAGTGACTCCATTCCGAAGTTCATATGTGGCTGTTGTGGGGGTAGTGGGAGAGGGGTAAGGGGTAGCGCAGATGCGATAGGCGTTATTAGGCTTTTAAGTTTATTTCAAAAAGGGATGCATTTTAAAATGTAAAGAGTGCCTACTACCGTTAATCTTACTTCATCAGTGAAGCAAAGGCGTTTCAGAGATGGAAAGTGATGCAACTGGCTAACTCCCCTGGTGGGCGTGGGGCCCGGGAGGCCCACACCGCCGGACCTCAAATCCACTGCACCTTACATTCGCCTGCTGTGTTGTAGCTGTGCATAGAAACTATGAAGGATTGTTAGCTATTACAAGATTTATGTTTAATGTGTGAGAAGGTTGAGAAAACTAATGAGAAAATAATCCTATGTAGTCTCTCCCTCCCCCACCCCCTGCCCCGCAAAAAACACAATCCATTAAGTTTGTAGATTATTTCAGGAGGAACTGATATCTGTGCAACATGAGGTGTTCCCATTATTGAATGTAGTATATCTCCACATTTAATCAAATCCCCTGCAAGGTCCTTTAATGGAATTTTACAATTTTTTGATAAGTTCTCTCTGATGCTCTTGGACTGTATGTAGATGACCTTGTCATCTTCAAGTAACTTTTTCTGGGTTTCAGTTCCATGATAAGCCTTACACCTTTTATTTCTGATTCTTTTCTTATTGTATTGTCCAGGACACTTGGTAATATATGGTAAACATATATGTTAAACACAGTGGGAGTGATAGTAAACATTCTTGTTTTGTTCCTGACGTTAAAGGAAGTGGGTTTAAAATTTGTTCATTAAATGTGGTTTCCTTTCAGAAGGAAGAGGATTTCTTTTGATAGACAAACTTTATACGTTAAGGAAGTTCTTTTTTCTTCCTAGTTTTGAGCTAGTTTCATAGATCTATATCTACACACTGTGTGTGTGTGTGTGTGTGTGTGTGTGTGTGTATAAACTCTTAGTAATGTTTTCTCAGCATCTTTTGTGGTAGCATGAAAATTTTCTCCAGTCTGTTAATCTAACAAACTACATAAACAAATTTTCTGATGTTAAATTATTGATCCTTAGGATAAACCCTTCTTAATTCTGTATTTTTTAATGTATATTTTTCAGTTCGGTGACATTTCTTAAGTATTTTCATTCTATATCCTTATGTGAAATTGATCTGTGATTTTCTTATATTGTTCCTATCCAGCTATATTAGCATCAAGGTTATATTAGTCTCATAAAATAAGTTAGCTTGTTTCATTATTTGAACCAAGTTGTGTAAAGTAGAATATCTGTTAAATATTATTGTAATGGGAAAAATCTAATAAAGGACAGTGTAAAAAAGGAAATTATACTTGAGCTTATGAAGCATAAAGTTATTGTCACTTTGAAAGTGAACAATCACAAAAAAGACTCAATCAACAGGTAGGGATTTAGCACCTGTGCCTGGAGTATTCTTCCACATTCTGGAGAGTGAGGTGTAAGTCTGTGTGCAATAAATGAATGAACTAATGGTTTCAGACATATTACATTAATGTTAATACTGTTAGGATGCTTATCCAGATTCTAAAGGAAGAAGGAAGTTGTAAAAAATGGGGATTGGAGAATAAGTGACATAAGGACAGATTTGGTGTCTGATAGAAGATGTTTCAAATTTACTCCTTTATAAACCAGTGTTTCTTAACCCTGGTGGTATATTAGAATCACTCGAGGAGTTCTTAGAAATATTCATGCCCAGACACCACCCCAGACCATCGCAGAAAGAATTTCTGGGGATGGAAAACAAGCATCTGTATCTTTTTAAATCTCCTCAGGTGGACCTGATGCATGGTGACAGCTGAGAACCACTTTTCTAAATCTAATGATAGGACTTTGGGGTTCTTTTATTGGTTTCAAGAAGAATGAGTGTGAGGGCCAAGAGAAAGCTCTAGGAATAAGTGATTACTGATGTTGTGACCGCCTTCTAGAAAACTGTCCATACTTCAAATTTTCATTTTACTCTTTATGATTCTGAAAAAAACCTTAACCTAAGTTTGTATGTAGATAAGTTCACCACCTGCTTTTCAAATATAATAATGTGACCATGTGGGCTGAATAGATTTTAAAAAGAAAGAAAGAAAAGCCACTTCACAATTTTCATTTTTGGATTTTGTCTATTATGCTATTTCTTCTGACTAATATTTCATTACATCCGCATCAACAGCATTTCTCATTTTCAGTAAATTTTTAATATTTAAAAAGTTCGATTCTTTGACTTTCATTGTCATAGGGCTATTTCATTACATTCACAGTTGAAACATTGTCAGTGTTTTTGCCCTGAACAGGCATAATGGGACTAATAATATTTGTGTAAAATTCTTAGAGCTGAGGATGAAAACCCACCACCATTTTGTGGTGTGACCAACAACTCAAAGCTTTCATTTGTGAAATTGTGTGATAGGAATGTTTTTGAGTGAAGGATGTCCCACATTGATGAAGTGATATTTGAAAATCTCATAGGACCACAAGTTCTGAAGGAAATCATTTTAGTTTTTAAGAAAAAATGTCTAAGTAACCTGGCCTTTGCAAATGGGCTGCGTGCCTACCTCTCTGAAATAGAGCCGTGTTCCATATATTTTCAGTTTAGTGCTTGACCTAAGTCTCTGAACTATACTTGAGACAAAAGCAAGAAACTTGCATCCTATATAGCTTAAGAATGAATATTGACCTTGAAAAAAATTATGTTCAAATATGTCATTGTCTAAACTTATTTGGAACAAAACTTTCTCTTCTTCTAATCGCTCAAAACTTACTTAATATCATCAGACTGTCTGTTGCAACCATAGACCCAATAGTCCTTGAATGTTGAACTCTATAAACAATTTCTCAGGCAAAATAACTCATATTCAGAAAAATACATTCCATAACAAGATACTAACATAAAACCAGGGTCAAGTCACCGAGAAAGTAAAATTGTTTTCAGTAAAAGATTACATTATATCAGAGTTCATAAATCTCACTATGACCATATTAATGCAAAATTTATAACATCTACCTGCTATCTTCCAATTTTCAATTCTTACATTCTTCCAGCAATTTAATAAAGTTATTCTGCTACTGAAATGAGCAGCGCCTCTCCCTCAGATATATCATGTTTTAGGAAAACATCAGTTTCCCTTAAAACTACGGAAAGTATCAAAATGGGCCAGGATGTGTGTTTCTTCTATAGCCCCCCCACCCCCCGCTTGCTGTCTCTTCACAGCTGCCCTCTGCTCCTCAGCTCACTCTCCGGCTTCCTCGGAGTTTCGACCTCTGACCCCCTCAATGCTCACTCTGAATCCTGGTAACTGTGTCTGACTAACCACAAAAATGATTCTTCCTAAAGGTTTTCAAGTAGATGTTCCTAATTAAATTCAGATGCACTCCCTCTGGTTTTTTGTTTGTTTGTTTTCCTTTTTATTTCATACCACTTTAGAAGGCAATTTGTCATATGCTGACATTCATTCAAAGGCTTTGTGTGTGTGTTTAATATTTCTCCAGAAAAAAATCTAAATTGCTTTAGGGCAAGAGACCCGTATTACTTGGCATTCTCCACAATTCCTACTGGATTGTTAGTCCCATTGTAAACTCTTCTTAAATATACCCTGCATTGAGCGTTTCTTCTCCACCCCAAAATCCCAGCATTCAGCTCTCTGCTGCACTGCTGCTTCTCAGTTGGTGCTCTGTGACCTATGGTTTTGACTTCCTCTTCAGTCCTCCTGTTCTGATTGTAATTGCCTGTTTTGAAAATCCCCTCTGTGGTCATTCCCTCTACCACAGTAAGAATGAAAAGCACATTGTTTATGCAGAATGTAATACAGGTATAATTCTTGAAAAGCTTCTGAAACATAACTTGGTAACATATCATTATTAGTAGATGTTGAGACATGAAAGTTCAAGTGTATTGTCCTCTAATTTCATGGAAAATCCATGGCCCAAACTATCTTTCACGCCATGAATATTTAGAAGAGTGGGGAGTGCGATAGACGAGAAGATAATACAAAGAGGGGCTGCAGTACCGAAGCACCAAGCTTGTCTTTCCAGAACTTACTCAACCACAAGTCATGTGAACAGAACTAAAACAGCATCCATTTAAATACAGGTTAAATACAGATGGCATAACGTCAAAAACTCAGAACGAAGAAATTAGACTGGATTTGCTGTGAGCTTTCAAAACATTCTTGACATTCGGGATGCTGTCTCGAGCTTTCTTCCACTGGAAGGAAAATCATTATCTAGGGGAAAGTAGCCCTTTATAAAGACAAGAAAGAGAAAATGTTTAGATCCTTCAATTTGGTCGAAAGTTATTTAACCTTTCTTTTATTTTCCACTAGTTGATTAAATATTGAGAAACCATCCCACAAAAACTATCTCAAAATTGATTTTTCCTTAACGGATATTAGAAAAAATGTAGATAATAAACATCCACTCATGGCCAACTGCCAGGAGTCTATTAGGCATGTACTCACCCACCCAGAGGAAGGACAGAAGCATCTCAGGGACTTCTAATCTCCAAGGATGTCAAGTCTAAGATCTGTCCATGTCATACCAGAGCTATTTATTCAAGTATTCTAATAATAAAAAATTCTAGCTATAGAGATGTATCGCTTTCCAGAGTTTAATGCCTGTGGCGCCTGAACTGTAGGCGAGTCAGCTTCCTCCAGCTCTGTCACGGATGAAGGTGGATGAGGGTAGGTAAAGGTAGATGATCACTGTTGCCGTCTTATTCCCATTTCAGTGAATGTGTTCGGCTCAATGCTCTGTGCCTAGGATGTGCTGGCGTGTGGGCTTAACAGTAGGTACCAATAGCTGATGACCCTGATGACCGAATCATGCTTTATCTAGACCAGATTACTTCTGAGAGTAATGGGCAGCGCTACTAATAATTATGCCGAAACGATTGACAGAAATCTGGACTGTTTGGCACATCAGGACTTAGAGTCTCTCACCCACCTCAAACTTGTCTCTTTCAAATCAAGTTGCTCTGTTTCTTCAGGTTTTTTAAAATTTCAACGATAAATATGAATACAGTACTAATTGAAGCCTACTCAGTGTCAAAGACAAAGTGCACCAGACAACTCAGGAGGTGATTTTATTCAGGCTGTTACAGTGGAGAGAGTGTTCATTGGTGAGGAAAGTCTCAAAGGTGGGGGTCCGGGTTTTTACAGAGGCTGGTAGACCAGCGATTTGCCCGTGAGCCTCCTGGGAAGGGCAGGAAGGAAGGAGTTGGGTCTCATCTAGATTTTGGAGGATAAGCTGTGTTTCAGGGAACACAAGACTTAAGTTGAAAACAGAAGTTGATTTATATTAGTACAAAAAAGAAAATGTTAATAAATGACACTTAATAAATGAATTTTTTTTTATATATTTTTTTTAGCTGAGCCATCCTGCCATCTGTTGGCTGCTCACCGGCTGCTCAGCTCGGGTGGGACTCGAACCGCTGTTGCTCAGAGCTCAAACTCTTGAGCAAGCTCTTAACCAACTGAGCCACTTGGCCGGCCCAATAAATGAAATTTTTAATAGATGCAATTGATTTATGGGGATCAGCCAGCCACAAATAGAAATGAACAGGAAACATTTCAGAACCCATCAACACCCATTATAGCAAAAAGGAGTTCTGAAAGAGTGTGGAAATGTTGGCAGGCACAAGACAAGGTGTCTCCTATTTGGTGGCTGCGGACTGGACAACTCTAGGAGAGTACCAGCCACCAACATTAGGAGGTGCCCCTGTGCTTGGGCAATGTGGAGACACCTCTGGAACAAATTAGCCAATAAAATAGAGAAAGGAAAGGAAAAAAGAAAGAGAAGGAGGAAGAGAAGCTAAGAAATCAAGTGCAGACAGAGCAGTGTCCCAAGTAAAGTTTTTAGTCCTCTAGGCTGGTAACCCTGAATATAGTACTTTGTCTGGGGCAGGAATTCTTGGGGACTCATTTTCCTTTGGGAACCCGGCTGCAGCCCTGTCAGAAGTAAGTCTCGGCCCTTCGTAAGGGCCTGTGGACACTGAGAACAGTCAGGTGAGCCGGCTCCTGCCTGCCTGTGCCCACCGGCTCCCGTGAATATGCCCAATGCAAAACGCAGTGCTTTAAAATTCCAATTAATTTTCAATTCCCATTTCCCTCAGTAACATCTTCAGTTTAGCTTACACATATCGTATTGCATATCCTCCATGGTCTGGAAAACCTGGAAACACCAAAGCCATCAAAAGAGAGGCCTCTTTATGAATAATGTATTGTAGTTCTGTTGCTTTGAAAATCTCCTGGCTTCTATTAGCATAATCAGGGGCTAGTTCAGACTCCCCAGGGAGGTGCTACTGGAATGTTTTTCTCATGCATTAGATGTAAGACATATCCATTTGGGAAAAACTGAAACATATTTCTAAAAGACATACATAGAGGTGGAGTTGATTTTGTCAAGCTAAATCAGATGAAGTAAAGAAAATGTTTGACTGTTATTTATATATATCACCCATGTTAAACTCATAAAATTTGAAACACATAAAGGATTTAGAAAGACATATTTTGATTTCTCTATATGATGGTCAAAGCATGCAATATACGACAATAGGTGAAGGTAGGTAAAGAAAGCCTTTTCTGATATATCAATTTATCCAGATATTTGTGACATCAAATCATATAACTTATTGAAAATGTGGAATTAATCTTTCAATAAGAGCATATCTTACATAAATGGGGGATAAAAGATATCCAAGAACATGAATTTCATACAAAGCAATAATCCAGAAGAAATCCAAAATAAAACTCAATATGCTTTTATACCTTAACCTTCATGAATGCCACTGTTAGCAGTCCTTGGAAGGTAATACCTGAAACCCAACGGGACAAATACTATCACCAGCCTGGGGGCCTCAAATGGCAAACTCAGTCTCTGTTAGCATCAGTTTCCTCACTTGTAAAAGAACTGAGAGAACTATGTCCTCCCTACATCTCTGCCAGGAAGGCCACCCAGGGCTCCATCACCTGCTTTGCCTCGCTGATTCCCAAGGGCCGAGCACTGGGCGTCCTACAGCCACGGGCACACTTTTTATGTTCCAGGCAGAGTTTCTACCCTGAATTCCTTCCTCCTTCCCAGCCATTGCGGAATCCAGTATAAACTCCAAGAAGAGAGGGACTTTTCCCCAATTGTATCCCCAAGGTTTACAACATAACCTGGCACATGACAGGCATTCAATTAGCAGTTAATTTTGGAAACCTTATTTAATTTTCAAAGTGATGCGCTCCTTGATCCATTTTTTTAAGGATTCTAATTTTGCCCTATAAAGGCATATTCTAAGGCATTTCTACCTAGGAAAATGATAAGAGCAAAGGAAAAGGACAAATAACCTTCAAAGGTGCAGGTAAAGCACCCAGATGTCAAGGGTCTGCGAGCACAAAGATGCCTTACTCCTCCCCCAAGACTGGTAGTCCCTTTGTTCAAACAATGAACTGTCCAGCCCTCAACCTCTTGAAGTAGGGAAGGAGGAGGGAAGTGGAGAGGATGTGTGAGGCCTCTCTGCCCTTGGGGAGAGGCAGGACAGGTTCCTTTCCTCCCAACAGCCTCCTAATATGCAATCCGGGTTTTGCATTTGCGTAGTCCCTGAACTCACTAAACTCAGATTCAGTAACCAAATCTCAGATGACTGCGGGGCCTCTCTCTGAGAAGGTTAAGGATGGAGCCAAGTTGATGTACTGTACAAAGGACTTAGAGGCCCTAGCACCACATACCTAATCTCCTCTAGAGATACCACCCCTACTTCTGGCAAGTACTCAGGATGGCAAGAAGAAGAGGGATACGAAATCGAAAAGAATCAAGGTTTTTGTCCTCTGGAAGGATACCAGTTATTATAACCAATGATAATACCGACAGAACAATTGCATTTAGGAATTTCCTTTTTCTAAACAATGACATGGATGTACTGTAGTATCAAAATCTGTGAGACTCAAGACCTGAGCAAAACCAAAAATTGATTTTTATTCACTCATGTATCACTTTTTAAAAAGCGTCAGCATAACACGAGCATACATTAGCAGAGTAATTTTATATAAATTCTACAATATCATCCGCTGGCTATATTTTCCTCATTGGTGATAGTGCTGTGTATTCCCTAAGGCCCGTGCTCCCCCAAAAAGCAATCGTTAAGAAATGCCCCCCTGCTACTGAACTGGGGCTCAATAAATAGTTGTTGAATGAATGAATGAATCTGTTGAATAGAGAGAATAATTATCTCTCAAAGGCTTTAGGAAAACTATCAACTAATCTAGAAAAACACTTATGTACCTGGCACATGGTAAATGCATGATAGTGATTATTCTTGGTATTAGTAATAACCCGTTAGGAGAAAGTTCTGGAAACTTTATATGAACAGGACCTGGTGGCTCTAATAATAGTAAGGGTGAGAAATTGGGGGCATGTGGTTCATTATTGTGACCTGGTGTTATATGTCACACTGCATGACACTTGTTCACATAGAATAGATAGTGAGAGTAGAGGGGGATGGTCCCCCTTGATTTCAGCCCTGGAATAACAATCTCGGAGCCTATTTTTATCTCATTGGATGGGGAAGGTTGGGCCAACTTCGGTAAGATGCAATACGACTGTTAAAATCAAGTCCTGGTCTGTTTCTCCTTCAGCTCTCCTCTCCCCTCTTTCCAGTTGATGCTGGTAACCAACCAGGAGGTCCGCACACACAGATGACTCAGGGAACACCTGTTCTGACTGACAAAAGCTTTGGTAGGCTGGCGAGGCACCGTGCTCGGTGAGAGCGATAAGCTTCCCCCATGAAAGACGGGCTTCCGTGCTTGGGTTTGTGTTACACATGTCCCATTGTCCCGAAAGAACTTAGGGGAGTTGTGTGGAAACAACTGATTTAGCCAGTGTACCTGAGAATGAGAATGTCACCAAGCTTGTTTACTGAGATGTGTATTTCTGCAGTGATATCAAGGCAGCTAAGTGACTCCTGCGGTCTTCATTTTCCCATTCTTACGAATTCAACTGCCCCTCACTATGTAAATATTGGGGCAATTTATGACTTTTTTTTCTTTTTAAGATTCTTATTGGGGAATTGGGGGCATGGGAACAATGCTGGGGAATTGGGGGAAGGGGAACAGACAAGTTGCTGTTGTTTTGTTCTTCAGTCTAGTTGTGGAGGACGCTGCTTCACTGGCCCAA
>NW_017732591.1:190683-194898 GCF_001890085.2 Hipposideros armiger
TATGTGTAGGTCTCACTCATGTGGAGAGAAATGCTGCCTCTGGACAGAGACCACCAGCCTGGAGGGTGCTGGCCCTGCGCCATGGCTGTCCCCATGTCCCCATCTCCCCATAACCCTGAGGTCCCAGGGAGCTGAGTTCTTGGCCCCGTGGGTGAGCAGCTCAGCCACAGTCCCATTCTAAATGTGTAGCACTTAAGAGCTTCTGGATTGTGAGTCAGAGAGAAGTGGGTTAAAGCCTTAACTCTGCCATTTACTAATCTTGTGACCTTAGCTGAGTTATTTTAAATTCTAGGCCTCAGTTTTCTCATTTACATTAAAGGTTTCTACTATGGAAAGTGTTTACCATCAATGTCTCCTTAAAAGTTAGTTCTTGTTAGTATTATTATTCACAATAATGTTATTAATCACAATATTTAAAATAATAATTACAGACTCATTAGCATATTGGACATTCTATAGGAAATGCCAATGCCACGCCTCCAGGCGGGCGGTAGCCCTGGTGACTCCCCTCCTGCTCATTCTCGCTCTGTGGCCTTACGCCTCCTTCGGTTTCGTGTTTACATTTCCTCAGCTTCTGACCCAGTGAACGCGAATCACAAAACGTTCGGCAGCATGAACTTACTGTCCTGTGCTGTCCAGGGCAGTAGCTTGGAGCTGTTTGTGGTTATTTAAATCACTATCACAGTTCATGAAAATTCAATAAAATAATACATCAGCCCCCCGGTTGTACTAGGCACCTTTCAGTTGCTTAGCAGCCACATGGCGGCCGGCATACGATCAGGGCAGATGGAAAACATTTCCATCAAAGCGAAGGTTCCATTGGCCAGCACTGAGAGGGCCTGACAGTGGCTCCTCAGTCCCATGACCAGGGTCAATGTTAGCTGTTTAACGAGCGAGATGATTATTTTCCTTCGGGATAAAATACTCCGCTCACATTGTGCAGACATTTATTTTAGCTTTTACTGCTACTGTATCATTTCTTTCAACTAGGTAACTAAGGGAAGAGTTTTTGGCATTGCTATAAGAAAAGGATCTATTTTGAAAGACTCTTTTGCTCTTTAAGATGTGAATATTTCTTTGTGTTCGTTTTGCTTCATGCTTATTAAAGGTGACGGGGCAGAAACTGGACTGAGCATCCTAGCTCTGTGCTGCCTGGAAGGAACTGAAAACCCTTCCTCATGGCCTCCTCCACTGACCCTGCTAACTGGCCCTCGGGTTCGTCTTCTGCACCCCATCCACACACAGACTAAGAAAAGAATTCACCGAGGGGGCGGGGACTGTGCCTTGAGCTTTCCGGGTAAATGACATCTCCACAGCGCCCAACCAGGCGTCCTCAAGGAGGAGGGGACATTCACCTTAGACTTGAACTGCATTTGAACTGGCAGTGACATGACCACACTACACTTTGAATAAGTTAAATACCCCAGATGGACGATGGATTCGGACGAGGAGAGATAAGAGGAAGAAACTGAGTCTCATTTATCCAAGTGAGAATAAAAATAGAACAGAAAGAGGAGAACAGTTGTGAGAAGTCCTAGTGACTGAAAATCTGAGTACTAATAAGTGGTTACCTGGCTGGCTGATAAGACGAGAGATTACCTTTCATGCTTCCCTGAACTTGAGATCCGGTAACTGGGAGAATAGTGGAGCCATTCACTTGAACAAAGAAAAGTCACAGGCTCAAACTGGCTTTCAAAGTATAATGTTGAGTTTGGTTTTGGGTCTTCATGGGAGACTTAAATTATGCAAGCAGTCCTCTTAAGCTTTTCTGAGTATAAATTATTAACCCTCTTTGACCTTATCTTTGTATTTACTTATCTAGGTAAAGCCAATTTAAGTCTGGTAGCAGACCATCCCTCAGACCTTTTCTCTCAAGATCCCCTGTCATAAATAGTGCTGCTCCGCAGATCAAAGATGAAAGTGCATTTCACGGCAGAAAATAGCTGACAGGATACTGAAGCCATTTTGGCAGAAAACTTAACATTCAGCCTCAATCCACTGAAACTGTCAAACAAGAATGTGCACCATCATGAATAACAAAGAGGCGGCGGCAGTGTCCTCCCCTGGAACATGGAGCGCCCAGAGGCTTCAGAGGCAGGGGCTACCCCTTGGCCAAGGCTCTCTGTCCATTTGGGCGACCTAGTAAACACTTTCTTTGCTTCATTTTCTCATTTTTGAAATGGGAATTTGGGCTCAGATAAAATCAAAAGCCTTTTAATAAATGCAACATAAGTGCAGGAATGGTGTGCAGCGTCCATCTTGTTGAAGGAATAAGGGAAAGAAACTTGAGACGTGAGATGCCAAACGCGCACACGCCCCCCTCAGCTCTCAGTGCTGCTCAGGGTCCTTTCCGCGAGCTTCACGTTTTTGTTCCTGAGTTTTATTAGGATAAACGGGGCTCTATACCTGTGACGTGGTGGTCTTCCAGATAGATGTCTCAGCCTCGCTGCCTAGAGTAAGCTGTTCCCAGCGTACTCAGGTGGATGTGCTCTAGCTGCTGGTCCCAGGTGCTGCGATAATGTGCTCACCTGTGAGCCTTCTGCTCACTAACCGCGATGCCCTAAATACCATCTACAGAGCCGTCCACCTGCCGCAGTTGCACCGTCTGCACTTTCCATTTGATGGCCTGGCTGCTTAGCCTGCGGATTTCTTCTGAGGTGAATTTGCTGTAGAGTAAGAGGCGGCAAGCCACGGGAGGTGTTGCATGTTGGGGGCTGCGCCCTCTCTTGCTCCTTGGCGGATTGGACAGATATTTTCAACGCGGGCTCTGTCAGGTGTAGGCCAGCGATCCCTGGCATATGGAGGACTGGCCTCAAGATTATTAAAGGCTTCTTGTGTATGTCATCAGATAACTTGATTAAAAACAAAATTGAATCTGTCAGATTTTGATGCCTGAGTTTGAAATATTGCTCCTTTAAAACTGTCAGTGCTAATAAAATGTTATAATAAGATACATGTTTTGTATTTGCACACGAGTGCATGCTTTCTGACACTGGACTTTCTTTTGTGCTCCTGAGGAGTTGGGAGCAGTGGAAATTGAATATGCTCATCCCCCATCTCCACTTTGCAGCCCAGCTGCCTCCCCCGAACCCAAGAAGGCTTTCAAGCATGCAGCGTACATTAAGTTTCAAAGTAGAGACATTCCTAATTCAAGGAAAACTCAAGGGACAGGGGATAACTTAGAGCTTTGCAGAGAAAAGGTAGTTCTCTCCCAGAGTTCTGAGGAAATCACTGGGTGCCAGGGACTCCGCAGCCAGTGGGACCCTCTGCCATCTCCTTGAATTGACGAGCCCTTTCCTGGGCTCCTAGGTGCAGGGCTGTGCTCCACCGGGAACCCTTCAGACTGGACGCTTTTCCGGGTCAGAAAGAAGCCCCAGACTGCACATTTCTCCAGGCCTCACCCCAGATGTCACAGTGGCCTTGACAGGCCTGGCTCACTCCCACACACAAGTAATTTCCCGCTCTTTGCTCATTTACTTTGTGCCGGCGGCACTGCCCAGTGCATTGCGCCCACCTTTCGTTCCAGCCTTGTCCCTGGCGCATTTTGTACTCTGACAACGGTGGGCCCGTCCCAGCTGTGACATGTGCCACCCCCCAAGCCTTCCTTCCTGCGTTTTCTCATCCTCACGCCCTGGCTTAGCCTCTTCCCGTTAGAATCTCCCTCATCCCGGGAGGCATGTCTCCACCGCTGCCTCTAGTCCCCCAAGTCTCGTCAAGTGGAGGAAACAGCTCCTTGTCTCTCTCTCACCGAACAGGGCTGCCTCCCCATCTCTGTCCCTTTTGTGGCCATATTTTCACTCCCTTGCTTCTGAACCGAAGCCGCCTCCTGTCCCTCCTGCCCTCCCTCCTTGCCCAGACCAAGCATCGCTGAGAGGATGGCGCTCTGCCAGCGCTTGTCCCCCCTGGGCCCCTTGTGGGGTCCCCTGGGCCCCGTGCACTGTTCCTGCGTCTCGTCTTGTCCTGTGGTTCAGCCCTGGAAATTGTCACAGTCGGGTCCCTGGCTGCCCTGGGCCCTGGACATGAGGCGTGTTCAGGGTAAATCTGAGTGTCGTGTTTTGCAGGGGCAGCTGTCCCCAGTAACGCGTCTCTGCCTGCGGCGCTGGGAGAGCCAGAGCCCTGACTCAGGAGGTGTCGGCAACGGACGCTGGTGTGGGAGGTGGGAAGGGCGCACCTGGAAGCAGGAGGAAGCGGGAGAGGAAGGCGTCTGGCCACCTG
>NW_017732591.1:195403-269517 GCF_001890085.2 Hipposideros armiger
AGAGAGAGAGAGAGCGCGCAATAAAAACAGTGCCTGCCATAGTACACATTCAGTGAACATCACCTTTAGCAGTCATATGTCATAACAGTGCCACCCCTGCGAGGAACGACTGAGAATCACGAGGCAGGGCACACCTTCCCCCGCGTCAGTCCTGCACAGGAGGGTGAAGTCTAAACAGGAGACCCGTGCAGACTTTCTCCTAATGACTCCCTGTCCCTATTATGATCCAGGTCTCAGAAATAACACAGGACGTTTCATCGTGCAGGCTTCTTCAGGAACGTTACCTGCACTCCTAGCTCTGGAAGCGTACAGAAAGCTTTCTAGTACTATTTTCTAGTACTTTCCTGCAGTGGAAACTACAGACCCCGCCTGGAGCTGTTCTCCTTCCTCAGCCTGACTTACCACATGGACAGGTTGAAGCCACCTGGGTTTGCCCGAACATTTGGGAGAGTCTCCTGTCACCACTCGTCTCTAATTACCCTCATCTGTTGTTCAAGAACCCACAAACATCCACTGCTGGCTCCTCTTCCTTTTCAGTTTATTTAACATTTTGGATTTGATTTCATTTTTTTTTCCCTTTAAACCAGGCACCTAGGCCAAAAAGAAATGTATGCATTGGAATCCTACAGTGGCCCAGTGCTGAGGCTGGGATTGAGCTTCACAGGAATAAAGACTTAATTACATGAGTCAAAGTTTGATTTAAATTGTAAATTCTCTGTTGATACCTAATTTCAATCTCAGCTTCAGTGCACTGAATTTTAAAGAGCAAACCCAGGACACTTGCAGACAGTAGCCCCACCTAGGGGTGGGTGTGCATAAGGTTTCCCTCTCCCTCACGCTTTCCTTTCCCTCCGCAGTGTTTGTTCACACCGTCCCACTGGTGGGAGAAAGGGGAGAAATGCACACATTCGCAGTCAGGAGAATTTTTCATCCGTGTCCCCGGGAAGCTGCAGTATGCTGCAAGGAGAGGTGAGGCACAGGATGACAGTTGTGAGGGGAGCAGCCCCCATGGGACGCTTTCTTCCACTGTGTGTCACTGCCAGAGTTCCGGGCAGAGAAGCGACACCCCCCCAGCCCCCCATTTAGTGCCCAGGTGGGGAGGCAGAGGGACACGGTGGATTGGCTTTGTCGTGTGACAAGACGGGGGATGCAGCAAGATGAAAGGCATAGAACCCCACTCGGAAGGTGAGCCAGATGCGCACTGAGGCCTGAGCTGGACACGCGCTGTCACCAGCATTAATTTTAAAACCTGGGCACCTCACGCAGCTCCACTCATTTCACGGCCTGTGCTCAGGACCGGGGGAGGACAGAGTCCGGAGGTCAGCGGCCTTCTCTGGCTCAAGGAATGCTTCTGTGGGTGAGGGGCCGGCTGAGGGGACGCCTGGTGGGAGCAGGGGCGGTGCTTCCAGCCTGGCCTCAGGACACGGAAGCTTGGTTTCCCCCGTTTCCTCTCTTCCCTCTTTATGAATTCTCTTAGTTTTTATGCCATGGAGAAATCCTGGAGAGGTATGTGAAAATTATCATCGTCTCTGGTTTGCAATTAGAAAATCACTATTTAGAGGAATGAGGTTTAAAACACATCTGTTTTTTAAAGAGGACGCTGTTTTATCTCTGTTCAAGTTTGCTGAACTCTGATTCACACTTTGCTTAGTGTGAGGCGATAAAATTGAAAATTGATTGCGTCTGGGAGGCCAGATTTAATCCAGGCCACTCCAGCTGACAATTTTAACTGAGTTATGTGTGGCAGTTTCTCCTCGTGGCCACTGGTCCTGAGAGGACGCCTAACCAGATTAGGGGGCTCACCTGACCTTGTGCATATGTGTGCTGCCAGGGATCTCCCACCTATGGTGGGCCTGCATGGGGTGGAAAGGAGAAAGAATAATGATGCTCTCAGATGGAAAACTGTGTAGCATTGCTGAGGCTGGTTGTGAAGGAACCGCTGCTCTCACCGTTGTCTCTGCTGCAACCCAGGCAGAAGGAGAGCTTCCAGAAAGGAAGCCGTGTCTGAGGTAATAACTGCCCCCCTCCCCGTTCAGGAGAAAAGCCTGTATTCTTTGTGGCCAAAACACATTAGAAAGACCAAGAGAATCACTTGCTGGTAGGCGACCAATTATGCACCAAGAATATATTGGGTGTTGCTGGCGACTGGAAACTTGTGTGTGGGCGGCTTGGAAAGGAGTTTATATACTGTAAGCTGCAGACCTTTCGGCGAACGATAATGAAACTCCCACCACCTGTTAGAGTGTCGGCAAAACCTCCAGACTCAGGAAGACAGGGGTCACCCACGGCCCCTCACCCCAATCAAATAGAAAAGGACTGTGTGTTAAGCTTCAAATCATCCTCCCAGCTGATATAAGAAGAATAACTGTCGCAGACCAAGGCAAAATATTAGATTTTTGCCCGGCCCCCAGCCTGGTCCCAGAACCCCTGTGAATGATTGTGGGAGCCCCCATCCCCCACCGCGAAACCTCCCGTGCACGCAGGACCGGAGCAGGCGCAGCGTGGAGAAAGCGTTTGCCGCTGCCGGGGCGCCAGGCCTGCACCACGGCCCTGTTAGTGTGAGCAGAATGGAGCAGATTGTTTATTTGGGTTTAGCTCCGCTTCAGGCTGTAACATCAGCTGTAACTCCTAGAGTGACAAATTCCAATGGCAATGTCACAGATTAAACAAGGGAACCGAGATCTCAGAGAGCATGTTTCCCCATGGGGGGACAGGCGTGGCGTCGGGATCCGTTTGCAGAATTACTACTGATCCAGTCAGCTCTTTCCTCTCGCGGTAGCATCAGTTCCCTTTTCCCCACATTGACTGAGAACAGTCACAGCTCCCTATGGGTTAAGTAAGCCACGTCGTTGATTTCTTTGAAAATGCTCTTTTGAGATGATTCCTCAAATGAGTCTGTTTTCCTTAGAGCATATTTAACTCTTTTCATATATCACACGTTAAAGAATTTGCAGAGAAGTGTTAACTATGAAACTCCAGAGGTAAAAAGGAGTTAGTGCCAATCAGTGAGTGGCAGAGTTTCACTGGCCTTGGCCTTGGCTGAGATGGTCTAAGGATGCCCAGTGCATGTGCGCCAAGCCCCTGCCTCCTGCTGGTGCAGCTCTGAGGTAGGGGCACTCACGTGCTTATTTGCTGCACGTTTGAAGTCTCACATAGCTATGCAGGGTGGCTGGACCCCACGGCCCCACTGCAATCCTGTGGCAGGCATTGGTGTTTGGCACCCGGCTGGAGTAACTGGGGAACCCCCCGGCGTCTGCCCTGGTTCCGGTGGGCCCGTCTCCATGGCAGTCCCCGCTCTCTGCCAGCCTGTGAGCCAGGGCACAGCATCAGCTCTGTGCGCATTGACTGAAACCCTCCAAACTGTTCCGCGAGAGGCTGTCATTATCCTAATTTCACGCGAGACTCCCTCTGCCCCACTGAGTAAAGCCATTTGTGGGATGCATGTCTCTGATCTAACAATCTAAAGCTTCAAGCCAGCTTGCTCATAATGAGCTCTTGCACTTCTCAGGTAGCAGAATAATTATAAAGAATCTTATCTCATTGAAGTTATTAGTCAAACTGGGCATCCGCTTATTGCATTTCCCCAAACAAGTGAGGGGTGGGGAAAGTTGAAGGAAGCCGGTGCCCCGGGCTGTTTTGAGAACCTGAAGAGCAGGATGCGTGCTCTGGCTTTTCCCTGTCGAGTAGGCGTGGTCTGCCTCCAAGCCCCAGGAGCCCTGTCTCCAGGCTTTCCTGTGAGAGCACCCCAGCCTCCGGGCAACAAGGAGGGAGGCGGCGTCCTCCCCCAGGGCTGTGG
Source organism: Hipposideros armiger (assembly GCF_001890085.2). Classification (NCBI taxonomy): domain Eukaryota; kingdom Metazoa; phylum Chordata; class Mammalia; order Chiroptera; family Hipposideridae; genus Hipposideros; species Hipposideros armiger. Next base: position 199,200 of record NW_017732591.1, read on the forward strand.
AGGTGTGTTGTCTGGCTGCGTGGGTCCACGGGGTCCATGGGAGACGGGTGCTTAGACGAGCACTGCGTTCACCTGGCACACCTCTGTGCTCCGAAATCTGTGCCTAAGTGGAAATGCGCACAGGTGACAGAGTGCGCGTCCCTCTGACACCACAGGCAGCCGTTCCCAGGAAAGGACAGAGAGGCCGAGCTGTGGCCAGCGCTCCTGGGTCCTCGAGACCCAGCTGCCCCAGCAGCCGCTCTCACACGTCTTAGGACGCAGCTCTCTTGGGCTGGGGCACGTGCTAACTGTAGCGCTCTCCATCTGTTAATGCTCTGGTGTTTCAAAAGCCCAGAGTAGGTTGCTTTCATGTGAGTGGCTTTTCCTGTGGATTCAGAACCAACATCATGAACCTTAGCTTGAAACAATGAATCGTGAATCCCTTGAAGTTGTCAGGTGAGCTATACAGCACGTTTCTAACATCAAAGGCTCCGTGGGAGACCAGCGTGCTCCCTAAGGGCCTGCTGGATGGGAACTGAGCTGTCTCCCTCCCTCCATCACACCCCGCACCCATATCTGGGTCCCCACACATACAGCCCGGCCACCATCGTAGGAGCTAACCTCAAACTCAACTGCTTAATTCCCCCCAAAATGGGTTAGCTGCTGCAGCCTCACCCGATTTCTCTAGGAGCCCGTAACCAAACCCCCACCCCAGCGGCTCACTCCATCCCCACTTACCGCCCAAAAATCACCCAGAAATCACGGGGGAGTCAGAGCTGGCTGCTGTTTAGAAAGTTCTAGTAGCATTGGAACAATGGAGGCAGGTAAGAAAATGCCAGACCCCAGGCCCCGAAGCAATAGGAATGGACCTAGAGCAGCAGGGGCCACAGCAGAGACATTTTAGTCAGAGCCTTTCCATTTGCATTTTCTAGGCGAGGGATTAGCACCTCACCTTGTAAGCAGCCTAGCTAATCCCAGCACAGCCTCATTCTCTCTTTGAAATGAGCCTTTCTGAAGACATTAAGCATCAGGATCAGGAAATCACTCAGCCCTCAGGGCAAACACCTCAGTGTGGGGAGAGCCATTTGGCCACACAGGAGCCTGTGTCTGCACAGCGCCCCCCACAGAAGGTCCAGAAATGGGGTCCCCCAGCAGGACTGGTCTCCCCTCCTGTCACTCTGGGCTCTGGCTGGGAAGCCAGTCCTGATAGATGGAGGGAGAGGGGAGGCCTGAGGAGGGCGGGCGGTGACTCCAGGGCACCTCACCGGCACTCCGCGGGGCCGCTCCCCACACCGGCGCGTGGCCTGGGGCAGAACGGCGGCCTCACTAAGGGCCCTCATGACTTCCCGTCTGTAAAGGGGGGTAATAATTCCTCTCATTTGGCTTCGTTCCTAACGGGGTGTGGGGGGAGAGATAGGGGATCCCCACCCGGCCTGTGCCCCTCCCCTCCGCCCTAAGCAAGGCATCCGTCAGTGTGTGGAGACATCACAGCTGGGAGGGGGGTGCTACACGTCCTGAAATGCCCAGGACGAGCCCCACAACAAAGAATTGTCCACCAGCCCCAAATGTCACCCGGGAGAACCCTGTGCTGGGTGACACATGTTACTGCAGACGAACACATTGGATATGCTGTCCCAGGAGAGCCGCAGGAACCTGGCTGTGTGTCACAGCTTCTCAAGTGCACCCAGACAGCGATATTTTACTGTCACGGTAACATACCTCTGAAGTGATAAGATACTAAAAAACGATGTGTTTCTGTGGGATCTCATAAAGATATGTTAATTTTGAATGTTAAAATTCAGGCGTCCCTAATAGACATCTGCAGTTTTCTTCAGCTTACTCTTTTATAAAAGTAGTTGCTAAATGAAAAGTGCCAGGAATATATAATGTGTCACAAATGACCTGAAAAGCAATAAACTTGTGAATCCAGTGATCTAGGACCTTCTCGGCTGCTGTCCAGTGGTAGCAAATGTGTCCAACTGTCCATAAGAGGCTAATCCTACATTGGAGAACATTCCAAATGGGAATAGACCCAAGGATCCCAGCGTGCGGGGGACATTCTGGGGGAGAACCCCTGGGACCTCCATGACTCCCTGAGGGCCAGTGTGGCTGTGGCCCCCAGATGCCTTTGCTACCAGAAGCCTTCCCTTCAGAGGTGTAGACGGCAGCTGCAGACCTCGCCTGTGCTGGGAGAGGGCCCGCCAGCAATGGCTTTGCCCGGTCCGACTTCCACCCCCACCTCGCTCTCCCCCCCCATCGCCCTCCCACCTGCCTCTCTCCCACCTGCCCCTGTTTCCCTCCCAGTCTCCTTAAGCCCATCTCCCTGCCGCCACCTCCATCCCACCTGCCTCCCTGTGTTGCCTCAGGCCCCTGAATGCCAAGCTGACCTTTACCTGTACACCTCGATTCAAGGAATCCATCCAGATAGATTCCATGCCCACTCTGAAAAAGGCCAGTCATAAGACCAGACCATAAGAGTCCCCAAAATGTAAGCGAGGAGAACGTCTCTGCTTCTCGCACACAGCCAGGGCTCCCTCCTCAAGCCCTGGGGTTCAGAGTTGATTATTTTGAAATGCATTTCCTTGAAATGCATGGCTGATGTTATGAAAATCAGGAACATCTCAGAATAGGCCTGGGATTTTTCTGCTGTCAGCTGACATGTCGAGGTGGTTTTGTGAGGAGAATGCGGGATACTGAGATTTCTCCCCTCCTGTCACTTCACGTTGATTCTGAGCTGGCTGTGTGAGGATGAAGCAGCCGACGTGTCACATGTACTTAGAAATATATCTGAGCCAATAACAGCTTCACGTCCAATAAACATCACCCTGCTGCTGCTGACGGAGGCCAGGGCTTAATACAACGCTTTTATTTTTATTTCGCTGTGTTTGTTTTACCGGGGCTGTAAGTGGGAGAAGCTACAGAGCACCTAGTTATCTGGATGTCTCGGTTCAAACCCAGTCACTAATGAGGCGTTGTGGGGTCAGTCCCCTCATGAGCCAGTTAGCTTCTCTTTCTTGCGGGATCGTATTGTCATTACTAAGGAGCAAATGTTTGCTGTTGCTCAAAAGGCAGCTGGATTCAACAAAGAAGAGCCGAACCGGACGACTGGCCCGCCTGTTTGCTCCCCTGGCCGAGCGTGCCGTTGGCCAGACGCGCTGTGGCCGGGCACCGAGTCACAGGAGAGGGGGACTTTGCCGTCGTTGTGTCCAGGGTTGTCCAGGGTGTTTTTCTTTGTTCTCTTTGATGGGCTGGACGCCATTCGAAGGAGCCTGTGGACACAGCCCATGTTAAGAAGTTGGTATTTATTCTACAGGCAGCCAAGATGGAAAATGCCTTGCATCAAGTCACACTGTCCCAGGGAAACTTGGCCATTAGAGAAACAGAGCCGAGTGACAGTCTAGGTGGCAGGGGCAGTGCTTCCAGGAGAGCCTGAAATAACTCCTGGTGGTCCTTCGTGGAGCATGATTTGGGGTAAACTGATTTTACCTTGCTGAGACTTAATTATCTCACCCCAAAAATGGGATAATACAGTCTAGCCCTGAGATTGCTGTGCGAGGAGAAGAGAGGATATGGCAGGAGGGACAAATAGTAATAGAACCAAAGCAGGGCTTCCTCCAGATTCTGGCCCAGAAGACTATCAAGAGCAGAGCCAGCCCAGCCCTGTGCAGACCCGGGGTTTTAACCTGATACGTCGCTTACATTCCCACCCAGAGCCCTTACATTGATTGGCATTGAGTGGCATTTAGGACTAAGTGGCATGCCGGCTTAGAGATTTGGGGGCCCTAAAATCCAGGTCCCCAAAACCCTAATGATCTCCCATGCAGCTTCATGGGCTCCCCCCATTAGTGGAGGAATTGGGTGGTTGTTTTCTGTGCAGTCCCATGAGCTGCGGGCGTCCTGTCCACAAAGCTTTGTGTGGGGGAGCCTCCCAGGCTACCCAGAGGCTGCCTCTGACAGCGGCTTCCGGGGCCCCAGGATCCTCCCAGAGGCGGGCGGTGGACCAGCAGGGCCCCTTTGGCCAAAGCAGCCTCCAGAAATCAGCTCCAATTCAAGCTATTCCTGGTGTAACCCACTTGTCTGATTGTCAGACCGCCAGGAGCACAGAGCACCTAAAGACAGGTGAAAACTGCCAAGAGCCGAGATTTGTAAAATTGTCTCTCAGTAAAAAAAAAAAAAAAAACTGTCACAGAAACCAGTGCCACCCATGCAGTTTACTCTGAGGAGGGCCCTGCAGAATGTGGTCAGCCAGCGAGCCTGGTGTGTGAAAAAATTTGCACCTCATTACGGCTTGTCTGGCTACTGTTATTCCGTTCTGCACATTCTTCTAGTGCCTTCTCCCAGCTGAGAATACTCAGAAGCAGCGAGTTAGAGAGAGAGGACACAGGGGTGGAGCCGGTAGCAGTGGGAGAGGTGAAAAGGGACAACTGAGGGAGAGGAGGCAGGACAGCTCAGCCACCAACCCCTTCAGACAGAAGCATTCCAAGCAGGCCAGGTGCCCCCAGGAAGCAGCGCCCACTGGGCCACCCCCGAAGCCGGCTGTCCTCAGCCCATCGCTGCTCATCTTGAGCCCCTGACCCACTAAATCCTGTCTCAGTACTCTTGGGAACAGTGAGGTGTGTCGAAGATTTACTCAGAAATAAAAAAAGGTTAAAAATGTTTGGATGTTTAAACATCCCTTATGTAGGGTGCTTCATTTCCTGAAAATGTCAGGAAAATGAGAAAGTATTACACTAGATCATCCTTAATAGAGCTTTATTGTGATTTGAGTGACCACACTTAAGGTTACTTGAGGAGAGGAACAGCGTCTGATAGATCTCGCGCTGCCCACCGTCTTGTGCTGGTTACCCAGAAGTCGCGTGTACATAGTATTTAGTGGGAAGAAACCCTTTCTGTGTTCAGATTGTTCCTCTCAAAACACGCCGTAAGCAGGGGTTTCTTCATCCCTAAAGATCCCAAGTTGTGGTCCCTTTATTATTACACAGCGACATTATCATGGGAACAAAAACTAGAGCACAATTTCAGATTAATGTGCAGAACAATGGCATGCTCAAAAAGGAGAAGAAAGTGAATAAACTTAGTAGTGAACCAGGTAATAATCACTAAATAAACTTGGTTAGAAACAGAATTCTGTTATCCTTTACTGATTTGAACAAATGGGCTACCGTTGAAAATGGCAAACCAATTTATGTAAATTCAAGAGAGAGCCTTAATTTCTAGTCCAAATTGACTATATTTTAAAAATTCAGTGACGCGATTATACAGACACGTCTCTTCTCTGAATGCCTGCCTGTGCTGATAAATCGCTCAGAGTCTAAAAAACGTGGCTTTCTACACTCTTCCGGCAATTACGTCAGAACATACCAATTGGTGAACCTGGGTTCCTTGGAGTGCCTGTGACCTGAGACAAGTGGCATTTGAAAAGGGCAGCATCTGCATGGGCTTCAGATTATTAACTGCACCCCTTCGATGACTTGTCCTCACTGTGAGCATGAGCACAAATGTGGAGTTAGGGGCCCTCCTACTTTAGACTGAAAAGATGGGTTAATTATGAACCCATTTGGCCATGGAATGCCCGTGAGTTAGGCAGGCAGAAAGAACTGCGTGGCCCCTTTTATAAACGTGTACACCTCCATGCTTAGTACACACCCACAGTCCCCTCGTCATATACAGCCCTCCTGAGGTACCCACCTGCGTGCAGCCCTGAGCCACCTTGTTGAGTTATAGCCAACAATCCAAATGCCAGTCAAACTTGCACACTCTGTGGGATTTATATTTCCATGAGAGGGGGGGACGTGAGTCTTCCTGTTTGGGGAGGCCTGTTTCAATCATGCATTTTGAATTCCTTTCTCTAAAACTCGGTGTGTCCTTCCTACATGCCCCTAGGTTTAATTGGTGCTGTCGGAAGGCCCCCAAGCAAATGCATTTAAGGTCTTTGGGGAAGGAAGGTACGGGCTAAGTCTGCTGCCAGATTTGATCTTTGTTTTGGCATGATTCAGAAATGGGTGTTGCGGCCATCTGTCCAGACGGACTGGGTGGAACAGGCAAGCTCGCCCTGCTTCTGAGACACCAGTGGTCACGACTTTCCATGAGAGAAAAATGACAGTGAGCAAAACATGGGTGCAGAAGTACACAAATTGAACTGTTAGCATTTGTACAGTAACAGGTTTTCTGCAAGGATGAACAGAAATGCTTTATTTCTGCTATAGTCACAGTAAGTGTATGTCTCCCTGTGTAAATATATGCACATACTGCATTTATCACAGCTCAAGCCGAACTTTGCCTTGTCAACATGGCGTCTATTTTTATCCTTTCATTCTTCAGGTTAATTTATTGTTAATACGGTATTCTTCTCCTTTACATTTTGTTTTAAATATGAACATACTCTACCTTTTAACTGAATCCCATTCATTGTTTTTATTCATCCTGTCGAATTTCAGAGCCGTAACCGGAGGTCATCGGAATACAGTGTTTTGACATGGATAACCGCGGTAATAGCAATCGCTGACAGTAATGAGTGTTTCCTAGTGCCAGGTTGCCAGAACTTTCTTATTTTAGCCAGAGTCTTCCACAAAACAGAGCCCGAGGCAAGAATGTATTCCTTTATTTGGGAAGTGCCAGCCTAGGGCGGCTAAGTTCGTGGGGAGGGCTGCAAGAGGCAAGGCGACGCTGTGCCACTCAGCGTTAAGGCTGTAACCTCACAGGAGCACAGAGACACAGCCTGTCTCTTAGCAGGTGTGTTTGTGTGGCACCGTGGACTTTGAGGGATAATTGACAAGGAAAAAACCCATAACTTAGATGCCTCTCAGAAGGTGGAAAGGAGAAATTTACCTGCCACCTTCTGTCTCTCGTTACCTTTGGTCAGGGCGTGCCCCGTGCGTGGGGAACTGATGCCCTTGCATTTCCAGTTCGCGCCTGAGTGCTTTGCAAAATCCCAGGAGGTTATGACATCTCATTCACCTCTGGGGAAGCTCCCTGCTGAAAGGGCTCCTTCTATGGGGTTGAGGGCCAGGTAAACCCATGACTTGAACTTGGGTTAGAGTTGAATCTCAAAGAATTGGCCACTCCCTGCAGAGTTGGTCCTGGTGGTGAGCGGCCACGTCCAGAAGTGTTTTGGGTCCATGAAGGTGGCCAGAGACCCGAGAAGGTCCAGAAGCGGAGACAGATTCAGGTTTCATAGGGTTATGCCATGGGGGGGTGGGGGGAGTGCTCTTTTAGAAAAAGAATACAAAATCATTACTATAGTTGAGAATAAAATAAATCATAATAGATGATAAATTTTAAAAAGCCAACAGATACCATAAAAAGCACACTTCTAGAAAAGTTACATAGTGTGTATTTGTATTTGCTAGGTTGTAACACCCTTTTTCCTAAACTTTTTGGTTGCGTACTTCTTTGATGGCCTCCTCTTATGGCAAGGATTTTTGTAGCATCATTTTCTATAAAAAGTATAGAAAGATAATTTACTCCTTCCCCTTAGCACGGTTAATTAAAATTTATATTTTATCAGTGGGTAGATTGGTAGAAAGTATGAAAGGGTGAGTTAGATTATTGGGGATTTGGGACTTATACTTATTATCCTTTAGTATTTATATTTTTATATTATAGTATTTAATATTTATATTTTACACTTGTAAAATGTATTCTCTCTATGTTGTCTCTATGCCCACTCTCTATTCACTGCTATTAATATTTTGGTATTTTTTGTCCATATTTTTTTCATTTGCGCAAACAGTTGTGTTTGTGTGCATATGTGTCTGTTTTTGTGTTTGCTATATTAACAATATAAAAAAAAATTTTAAAGACATGAAAAAACAAACCAAGATTGAATGATGCCATATAGAAAGTCTTGTTTTTTTATTCTAATTTCATTACCTAATATCATGTTGGGAGAATTTTCCTAAGGAATTTACATTTCAAAGAGTGTATTTTAATGTTTTTCTATATATTTATATAGTATTAAAATAAAAATATTACATTGTATTTAATCACTCCCAACTCTAAGAAATTTAAATTATTTGCAATATTTAAAATTATTTGTAAATTATTTTTCAATGAACATCTTTATACACATTTTTTTGTCTTTATCTCAGATCATCGTCATAAGAGAGATTGCTAGAAGTAGAGTTATGTTGAAAGTTATGAACTTTTGAAAACTCTTGATATAAACCACATACCCTTTTGTTTTTCAGAAGGATTTTTGCTAGTTAATGCTCCCAGTAGAAGTGTATGATAAACCCATTTTACCAGAACTAACTGCCACTGAATTTTCTTGTTTTAGAAAAGCTTATAAATTTGCTCTGCAAATGATATCTTATTTTTTACATGAGTTTAAATTACTATTGGTAATTAGGTTGGACAGTTTCAAATATTTACTGATAAAGATTTGTTTATATCATTGACCTATTTTCTGTGGCTATATAATAGCATTTTTTTTTTTACTGAGTTGTAAGAGCTCTTTACATAGTGAGGATAATACTGTTAAAAATTGAGGATAATAATGTTTTTTTCAATGTTGTTTGTTGTTACCATTTCCTCAAGTTTTAATTTGTCCAGTTACTTTTAAGCTGTTTTGAATGTGAAGAATCTTACAATTTTGATAAATTATTAATGTTTCTTATTTGAAAACATTTTCTGAACACACACTGTATATATTATACTGTGCTTAGTGACTGACGTCAGTGTTGAGGAAAGTAAATTTATCTATCTTTGCTTTGAAATGTTTTAAACTGTGGTGTGCCTTCATCTCAGGAAGGTAGCATCTGAGTATAGAACAAATGCATTTTTGATAGCTCTGTCATACGGACATGCACAGAGTGGAGTTGAATTTCTGTTATTATAAGCGGTGCATGTATTTTTTATAAAATTTATTCAATTTGGGAGGCCTATTAGGGGTAATACCTTCTAGGGATACAAGAAATATTTGTGAGTTTAACTTTCACATACATCTTTGTCTCATTTCTTTTAAACATTTGATATGCTATTATTTTTAAAGGGTATTGCATCTGTATTCCTACACCATTTTTATCCATTTTATTTTTTATGGTATGAATGGACAGTCAAGACCAAGAACTCGATGAGAAATGAAATCTCCATTTTTAGTATTATTCGTTTGGCACATTGGTTTGGACTGTAATATTTGAAGGAAATGTACGTTTTCAAGAACATAACCCCAGTAAGTTGAGGGATTTGAAGCATTTATAGAGTTGGATGTTATGCATGGAATGCCTTCATGCCTGACCAGAGTGTTTGACATGCAGGACAATTTTCACCTGTACGCCTGACTTCCGTTTCTCAGTCCCCACCTGTGTAACTGCAGGCCCTCACCTGCCACACCTCACCTATCACTCTAAGCCTTCTCCAGTTGTTTGCAGCTCTCGGAGTGTGCCGAAACAAGTACGCTCCAGCCTCAAGTCCCTGCTTTTGGAAGCCAGCTGCCTTCTAATTATTGGACTGAAATATCACACCGTTGCTAGTTTTAGTGCCTTTTGTGAAAATGATTGTCCTTGCTACCGGCCAACTTTCCCACTTGCTAAATTCTGCTTAAGAAGGAATAGGGTACCCAATCTTGCCCACTGTGTTTTGAACCTTTGTCAGCATGACCCGAGTATCATACTTTTCCTTCCATAAGTCTCACAAGGACCTTCCCTTTCCAAAAATGGTCCCTGAGCTGCCATCCACAAGCCCTTTCTTCATGGTGACTCAGACCTAGTCTCTCAGGAGAGCTTGGAAGCACCCCCTGCACGGGTGTTCGCATCCCTCTTACCTCCCTGCACAATCTAATTAGGTCCATCTAGAGCCTATAGTCTTGTATGTAGTCACACTAATCAAAACGCATGTCCATGTGGTGCTCTAAGCTCAGCTTTCATTGTTGCCAGTGCTGTGCTCTGTTCACTCGCCCCGTCTCAAGGATACTTTCAAAGGGACATTAGTTACCGTATCAGCACTCCCCATCACCAGGGCTCGGTGGGCTCCTTAGAGCCGCAGTGAACTGAAAATCCTAATTTCTTTGTTTTTCTGAAAGCTCACTGGGTCAGGCTATTTTGAAGATATTGCATTTGGGGACATTAAAGATGAGATCACCTTCACTGTCAAAACAGCATTGTCCTTTGTGACCATGTGTGATTATGTTCACACTTCTTTAGTTTTGACATGATTAGCCTATAAACCAAAACCAAAATGTCAATATTTTTTTTTATATCTCCTTGAAAATATTGACAATGTCAGGACTTTGAGACTTTACAAACAAGTTCATGTTTAGACAAAGGAAGAGGAGGAGGAGGAGGAGGGTGTTTTCAAGCACTGTGGATTGCAGTGTTTTGTTTTACCAGAGGAAGATGTTTAGAACACAAGAACAAAAGTATCTACTCAATGGCATTGACCACCTGGATGGCATTTTTACATGACAAGTAGAGAATCTATAGTCTCCAAAGAAAGGACTTTCTTCTAACTGGAATAAGTTGGATGCGTCACTGGTCACCAGTGAAAGCCACCCACCAGGTCTCGTCCCTGTGTACTCGACTTGAGGACACTGACATGGCCCTGCTCACTCTACTGACAGGTGGAAGGGGCCACTTAGCTCTGCCAGAGAAACTGGAGATCCTCGATCATTCAGAGCCTCTTAAAACTACAATACGATTGGTGCCCAGAGGCCATTAGAAGTCCATGAATACACAAAGCACATTGATTTTTCCTCCGTTCATTTCCATCAGGAGTGGTAGTGGTGGGGTGTCAGGATTTTTTATGTGATTCCAAATTAATGCTCTTCCAATGCACTGGGAACACATCTCAAAAATGGAATCGATTGAATCCTATGACCCCGTCTCTCTCCCTGCGAAAATGAAAGCAGGAATTAGAGCAACAAAACCAAACAAAGAAACACACATCTGTGCATATATATGTGTAGACATATAAGTGCGATATAAATGGGTGTATATCATATATGAAATATAATTGAATAATAGAACCCAAGCATCACCTTATTTCTGAGGTTCCATCTTGCAGGAAGAGCTGATGTGTGTGCCCCTTTTGGAGGGACAGGAATCAAGGCAAACACTAGATTATCACAGCCCTGTTCTCTGGGAAAAGGCCCATTGCCATTTGGGACGTCTGAGCCAGAGCCTGCTTTCAAATGGAGCACGCTGACGATGCTTTTGCACGTTGCTCAGTGACAACAGCGGGGTTAGGGAAACAGCTGTGTGTGCACAGATGCTCGCGCTGCCTCCCGCGGAACAGATCGCGGGAAGGGAGTCACGGATGAAGCAGCGTTTGTTAAAGAAACCGTTTCATTCTCCATTCTCCGCTCTGGTACTAAACTCGCCATTGAGGTGTAATTGACATACAAGAAAGCACACGTGTTGAAAGTGTGCAGGTTGATTAGATACGACACATTATACACACCTGTGAAACCACAGTCATGATACTGAACATCTTCATCACCCTCAAAAGTTTGCTTGTATTTTCTCCCTCTCTGTCTCTCTTTCCACCCCCTATAAACTGCTAATCTGCTCCCTGTCACTGTGGGTGAGCTTCCTTTTTTAAAAATACAATAATACCTCAGTTTCCGAGCATAATTCATTCCGGAAACAAACTACTCGTATTTCAAGATTATCACTCGTTTACCAAGTTAAAATGTATTATTAGGTTGGTGCAAAAGTAATAGCGGTTTTTGCAAGTAATGGAAAAAAACTGCTATTACTTTTGCACCAATCTAATAGAAATGTTTGCTTGTCTTGCAGAACACTCGCAAATCGAGTTACTCGCAATCCAGGGTTTTACTGTATTTACAAATGGAATGATACAGTATGTACATTCTTTTTGGTGTGGCTTCCTTCACACAGCGTGATGACTTTGAGATTCATCCATGCTGTACCGTGTGCGTATCGATCATTCATGATTATTTTGAGACCCACCTATGCTGCCACCTGCATCAGTTGTGCATGCCTTTCCTCACTGAGCAGTACCCACTTTCCATGACGGACACCACAGTGTGTCCATTCAGCAGCTGAGGAACCTTCGCTTGTTTTCAGTTTGGGGCTATTGCAGAGAAAGTGCTATGAATATTCATGTACCAGTTTCTTTCGGGACATAATGCTTTTCTGTCCGTCGTTAGATACTTAGAAAAGGAATGTCTGGATCTCATGTTAGGAATATGTTTACCTGTTTAAAAAACTGCCAAGCCGTTTTCCAAAATGGTTTACGTGAGCCTCAGACCACTCGAGGGGAAGCTGTGTGCAGTCCTTTGATGTTCTCTGTCCGTGTGACTCTCTCCTGTCGTTTGGTCACTCAGACTCTGGCCTTGTCCTCCCAAGAGGCCCAGGTTTGTCTCCTCGAATCTGTGAGTCTACTGGGCTTTGCCTGGGTTCTCCCTCCATGATCCAGGGCCCGGACACTCACAACAGGAACTGACGTGAGCATAGGACTCAGCCAATTCAGCTCTGTCTCCCATAAGGTATTGTCCTTAATTGCCTGACGTCCAGTGTCTTGACAACTATTGTTTCAAATATTTTTCCCAGTTATCAGGTTGTTTGGGGCAGGAGGATACATCCAGTGCCTCTTAATCCATCTTGGCCAGAAGTAGAGTCCTGTTAAGAAAGTTTTGAAAGTTGACTGAGAAATTCATTGCATACTAGGAGCTGATAGTTAAGTCATCTGCTCAATAACCTGTGATCAATCTGTAAAAGAATCGTGGCTTTGTATAGGAGTTGCAACGGAACATTATTAGATAAATGTGTAGTTCTTTGAATTCAAAGTATAATACCCTTGGTTGTATGAAGCTAAGTGAAAAACATGCCACATTATTCATTTAACATATATGAAAATCGGTGTCAGAAAGTCAGTGTGACTGTCCTAGAATCACGTGAGGTAGCGCCGCCACTCGCAGTTGCGCAGGTTGTGTACTGCACAAGCAGGCCTGCCTGTGAGGATGAAGTGAGGATGACGTCAGTTCACACCATGCTTACCAAACTCCAACATGTTCAGCACAACGACTGAAAACCTAAGTCAAAATTACAGCTGTGTGTGTATGAGTGTTTGTAATTGTGGCTTGAATTGTGCCCCCAAAAAGCTATGTGGACGTGCCAACCCCCAGCACCTGTGACTGTGACCTTATATGGAAATGGGGTCTTTGCAGACATCCCTACGATGGAAGTTAAGGTGAAGTCACCCTGCAGTAGGGTGGACCCTCACTGCAATATGGCTGCTGCCCTTGTAGGAAGAGGAGAGACGCAGGCAGACACACAGAGGGAAGGTGACGTGATGATGAAGCGGAGATTGCGGTGATGTGTCTACAAGCCAAGGATTGCTGGCAAACACCAAAACCTAGGAAGAGACAAGAAAGGACACCCCTCCACCACCACCCCCCGACAGGTTTACAGGCTTCAGAGGGAGTATGGCCCTGTAGAGACCTTGATTTTGAGTTCTCTGCCTCCAGAGCCATGTGAGATCACATCTGTGTTGCTCTAAACCACCCGGTTTGCGGCGCTCTATTACGGCGTCTCTAGCAAACGTGTGTGTGTGTGTGTGTGTGTGTGTGCGCGCGCGCGTGTGTGTGTGTGTGTGTGTGTGTTTGCCCACTCGCAGTCTTGCACACTGGCCAGCATTGATTATGTGCCTTCTCCCTCCATCTCCCTTTGCTGAAACCTCTACATGGTGGTTTGATCACTTACGGCTTCATAATAGCATGGAACATAGCTTGCCATCATCTTCTCAGTGTGTCACTTGGTTAACTAAACATGAGCCTCACAAAATTGTACTGAGAAAAACATGGAATAATTATTAGTACCCTTTAACTTTGCTAAAGATTAGATTATTTTTAAAGTTTAAATAACACAAGACAAAGCAAGCTAATGAAGAAAGCCTCCTTGGAACTCTGCAACAACCGTCCTCGGTAAATTCAGACGGGGCTTTGGATGGAAACAGGGCAGACTTTCTTTCTGGGTCGTGTTCACAACGTTCCTTATTGTTTGTGAAATTTGTCAGGTATCCTCCATTGATCCTGTGTGAGTCCTTTACAGTTTAATATCAAGCGGCTCTCCAACCTGATTATGGTCTTGTGAAGAAGGGCCTGTATTTTCTATTTTTATATGAAATCCCCTTAGCTCTCCACCACACATCCAAATGCCAGGTGAATGTTCAACAAAATTGAATTTGACGTTGAGGCAGAAGTTTAGTGGTTAATCATTTTTGCCTCCTGCGCCGGAGGCCTTCGTGCTCCAGAATAACAGGAGTGTGGAGAGCATCCCGGCCCCTTGCTGCCTCCTTTCATAATGACTCGGTGACATACTCCCCCGTGGCCACACACTCACGTATGGGATGAGCTCTCTCATATGAAAGAAGAAAGAAAATTGGGCACTAAGTTGTCGTTTTGCTGCCAAGCATAAGCTTGGGGAAGGAGAGATGGGACAGGTTCTTTTCAGTCAAAAGATTGCACGTTGTCTCTGTCCCACGTGTGGGAAGCCAAGATTGTTGGTGTTGTCATGAGTGGGGATGAGGGCTTGCCAGTTCGATGAGCAGCTGCTGCCGGGGGGCCATCTGGGGCACACAGCGCAGGCAGCCACGCTGTCGTGGTGTTCAGCTGTCTCCCTTCGTAGAAGAGATGCAGTTATGCTGGTTTTTATACATTGTGAGCCTCATCCCTGAATCTCTCCAGCCCGCCAGGATTTGCACAACCAGTTGCCGCTTCCTTCTTGTGGGTCTAACCTCACCAGTGGAGGGGATGGAGGAGACAGAAGGGGCCTCAGGGACATGGCAGGGAGGCAGATTTCAGATGTCCCTCCAAGTGCCAGGGCAGAAGGCTGACAGCCCCCTCCTCATCCCTTCAGGGGGGCATGTCAGCAGAGCCCCGAGGCCTGTCCTGAGACCTGACAGTGCATGGTGGCACCTGTGCATCAGGCTTATGTGCTGGACGTCAGCAGAGCTTCAGGTCAAGTTCAACTGCCTCCTCTCCCCACAGGCGTTCAGGCGCCAGCCTCTCCTCCGTCTCAGGTCTCCCACCATGCCACCGGTGGCTCTGTCTCCGGGAGAGGGGCAGGTCCTCAGGGCTCCTCACTATTCTTCCTGAGCCTCTATGTTGCTCAAGCAGTAACTGCTCTGTTGAAATTGAACTCATACTTAAGGCATCCAGGCTCTTATAATGGTGCCTGTCAGCATTTCCTGCAGAGCAGCCGTGGGTCCTGGGGGAGCTGTTCCACTTCTGAAGTGTCGCACGTGCCTTTCGGCAGGCCCACTCCTGGCCTCGGCGTGGTGCCACACCTACTCTTCTGCATTCAGCTTTCTTTCCTTCTTTGTAGTGACACAGAATGGGACAGAGTCCCCCTACTCATGGCAGGGTAACATTTGGGAATCTGACATGAGCCTTTTCTTCATTTGTCAAACATGCCTATGAGGTGTGATTACAAAATACGGTGAATGTTTAAATTAAAAAAAAACATATTACAGTAGAAGATACATTACCATAATCCCCCTCAAAATACTCCCCCTTGCTTTGAACACACTTATCCCCTCACTCTTGCCACTTTCTGAAGCAGTTCTGGAAGTCCTCTTTCATGAGTGTCTAGTTGTGCTGTCGAGGCTGCCCCGATGTCCAGAATTGATTCAAAATGTTTCCCTTTCATGGTCATTTTGACTTTAGAGAAGAGCCAGAAGTCGCACAGTGCCAGATCCGGTGAATAAGGTAGGTGAGGATACACCGTAATGTTTTTATTTGATAGAAATTGCCATACCAGAAGTGATATGTGGTGTGCAGCGTTGTCATGATGGAGGATGAAGTAAAGACACTCAGGAAAGAGGGCTTCCAGAACTGCTTCAGAAAGGGGCAAGAATGATGGGATAAGAATGTTCGAAGCAAGGGGGAGTATTTTGAGAGGGATTAATGGCACTGTGTCTTTTACTGCAATAATTTTTTTTATTTAAACATTCCCGTATTTTGTGATCAGACCTCATGTATTATGCACCTGCCGTGTGCTGGTATTGGGATACAGCAGTGAGCAGACGAGATCTCTGCCCTAATGGTTTGCAGTCTAGTGGTAAGAGGCAGACGATAAACACTGCACTGACAGATGGTTAAACTGTATGGAGGGTCTCCGGTCAGCCAGAGCTCAGCAACGAGCAGGCACAGACCCTGAGGGGCACGTGGCAGGAGGTGGTGCTTCTCACGCACACCTCTGCGCTTCCCCTGTCTTAGCAGCTCAGGACTCAGCTCAGCTGGGCTCTGCTTGGGGCAGTGGATGTTTCCAGTCTGCTCAGTGTGTCGTCATCCGTGAACCAGTGGCTACTCAAAAGCAGTCCTTCTCACTGTCCAAGGCAACACAGGAGGCCAAGCCTCCGCAAGTCTAGAGTGGAAAGATATCTCCCCGTGTTTCCATCCTGCGACTCGGCTAGTGTTTTTGTCCTGTCAGCCAGTGTAACCAATGTCACGGACTAGGCAAAGTCAGTGTAACGCAGTAGTGAGGGATCTGAGCGGAGCCTGCAGAGGCGGCTCTGGTGTCTGCTTGGCACTGGCTGTGGGACGAAGACGCCTCACAGCTCGCTAAGCGTCGGCGTCCTCGTGTGTCCTTCTCTGTGCGAGGGCATTTCACTGCCGTTGTTACAGGAGGGACGGGAAGCCATTCATCCTTTCTCTCAACGGATATTTTTTAACTTTTCCTACGTGCAGGGCCCAGTGTCAGGTACTGAGCTCGCAGAGGAGAAAGGCAGACATGGGCCCTGCCCTCCTGAGACTCTTAGAGTTCAGTGGATTAAATAAATAATGCAGACAAAGCACTTAGCAGGGAGCCTGGCCCGCTGCTCAAAGCAGCTGATAAATGTTTCAAAGGAGAAGCTGGAGGTAAAGCGCGAGCTCCTCTCTGCCTCGCGGTAATTAGCCTCTGAGTGCCGTCCGTTTCACTCCCCACATATCTCTAGCTTCAGTATCGGTGCCCTGTCTAAAGACACTGCCCCCCGCCCCACCCCCACCCCACTGACGGGCAGCCCTGCCAGCCCACAGTGACCACCAGTGCACCTCTCGTCCATGTCCTGTGCCCTCACGGTGTCCAGTGCTTAGCACATGACAGGGGATTGGTGGATCCGAGTTGGGTGAGTAATGAAACCACAGTTTTAAAGTTTTATTAATGTACTGTTTTATTATCAGGCTCATTATCCTTTAATGTAGGCCTTAGGCAAAGAGCTGAATTAAATTTGTTTTGAAACCAGCAGAAAGTCTCCATTTCCATAGAAAGTAATTGGAGAGGTGTTCTTTTTATGACAGTGGTCCCCCAGGTTTGGGGATATGATCTTCAGGATTTCTAAAAGCGGATAAGTATACAGTTGTTAGCAAAAACGGAGAGGAGCCCAGGCAGAGACATGACGGTCTGCGTCGTCGCAGACATTGTCTGTCTGGCCGTATCTGTGCTGCGTGGTCCAGACCCCATCTGGTCCCCCAGGAAGACTGCAGTGTCCCCAGGACCCCCTCTCTTTCTTGTACACCACAGTCCATTCCTTACATAAAGTTAGAGCACTTTCTTAAACATAAATGACATCCTTGATTAAAAATGTGTATGGGCCGGCCGAGTGGCGCGTTGGCTAGGAGTTGGCTTGGGACGCCAGCTCTGAGCAGCAGGGCCCCAGTTTGGATCCCACATGAGGGCCAGTGACACTGCCCTCTACAGCTAAGATGGTGAACAACAGCTCCACCTGGAGCTGGGCTGCTGTGAGTCCCTGGTGACAGCATAGGCTGCAGCGGGGCTGGCTGGCAGCAGGAGTGAGCTTTCGTGAGCTGGCATGAGCTGCTGTGAGCGGCTGTGAGCCGCGGTGAGCAGCCGTCCAATGGCCGGTGAGCGACTGCCTCACCCGGGAAGAGCGCAATGATAATACCAACATGGGCCAGTGAAGCGACGTTCTCTACAACACGACTGAAGAACAAAAGGACAGCAACTTGTCTGTTCCCCTTCCTCTGATTCCCCAATGCTTTTCCCCTCCCCCAATTCCTCAATAAAATCTTATAAAAAAAAAAATGTGGGGGCCGGCCAAGTGGCTCAGTTGGTTAAGAGCTCGCGCAAGAGTGCAAGCTCTGAGCAACAGTGGTTCGAGTCCCGGCCTGAGCTGAGTTGCCGCTGAGCTGCCAACAGGTGGCAGGATGGCTCAGCTAAAAAAAAGAATCATAAAAAAAAAAAGATGTGTATGGACTTTCCACTCGTAAGAGTTGCATCACTGACTTTCGACAAAGGCTTCCTTCCTATGGCTGTCCCGTCTCCTCAAACCTCATCTTGGTCTGCTCCCTTCCCCACCTCCCCCCGCTCCCACTCACCATGTTCCCATCACACTGCCTTTGCAGTCTTCTAGCATGCCCAGGTGTTTCCACCTAGGGGTATTTGCACTAGCTGCTCCTCCCCCCTGAAGCCTTCTTCCGCTCTATCAGTACACAGCGTGCCATTCAGGGATCAGTGTAAGTGTCCAACTGACCCAACTGGCCTCAGAGTCCCATCCCCGCCCCCGTTTTCTTGTATCACTTTCATTAGCTAATCAAAGTCTACTCCCCTTTTCCTTTATGCCGTGTGGAAGTTGCAAGCACCAGACACTCTGGGTGGCACCTGATCAGCTTAATCAAAAGAAATGGCCTGAATGAAGGGCGATATCATTTGCAGCCTTGAAAAGGCACAGCTCAAACTGCTGCACTCCAGCAACCCTCTAGCCACTGCGACGGTGTGATGTCTGACTCGGTGGTGCTTCCGCTCACCGTCACTTTCTGCCCTTGATCACTCTCAGTCACTCACTCGTTTAGTCATATAGTCAGTTTGTGAATCGTTTAGAGCATGAGCATTCACTAAACACCAGCCATAGGCCAGGCGCAGGGACACCAGGAGACAGCCTTTGTCTTCATGGAGTCAAGAGTTCAAGCAAGAACCCTCTTCTGTAAAGGGCCAGGTTATCGCCTGGCCTCGGTGGTCCATGCAAGCCCTGTGACTGCCACCCAGCTCTGCCTTTATGGAGTAAAAGCAACCATAGACAATATGCAAATAAAACTTTATTTACACAAGCAGGCTGTGGGCGCGCTTGTCCTCCAGCTGGAGTGTGCTGACCTCTGGTCTACAGAGAATGTAGACAATGAAACAAATAATTGGTGACACTTTGGTAGATGCTATGACAGAGCCCAGGTGGGGTGCCTGGGGGCGCGGAGCACAGCAGAGGGCACATGGCTCAGAGTCCATGCCCCTCTGTCACCAGCTGACCTCCTTGAAAAAGAAAAAAAGGAATTTTAAAATTAAATTAACTTTTAGTTGTTGAAAGTTATGTAACATATTTTGTTGCTTTTTTTTTTAATATCAGTGGACCTTTTCTGATTTCCTTATGATATTCTAGCTCAGGGCCTCCCTCCCAACATGTCTTCCAGGAAGGAAAATCTCCCGAAATCCCCACATTCTTAGCTTTGCGAACAGCATGTGCATTAGTTCAAACGGCCATGTAAAGCTAGAATCCTACATATGAACTGGCTTTTGCACATTATTTCAAGTAAGGTTTGTGTTCCACAGGCTGACAAGTAAGGCAGAAATGTTGTGATCATACAAATGGAAGATTTTAAAATCTCAGTACCCAAAAGGTCATTAGAGATGGCCAGATCTCCCCTGCCATTTCACACACTCTCATTTTATTTTTTTTTTGAACAGAA
This sequence comes from Hipposideros armiger, assembly GCF_001890085.2. Taxonomy (NCBI): domain Eukaryota; kingdom Metazoa; phylum Chordata; class Mammalia; order Chiroptera; family Hipposideridae; genus Hipposideros; species Hipposideros armiger. The sequence goes on from NW_017732591.1 coordinate 218,818, forward strand.
GATATAGATGATTTTATTTTCATGGGTATTTTTAAAATCAGCTTCAGGTGTACAAAACAATGTAATAGTTAGACACTTACACCCCTCAGAAAGTGATACCCGCCCCCAATCTACCCGTCTGACATCGTATAGAGCTTACATATACCATTGACTCTATTCCCTATGCTGTAGTCCACATCCCATGACTCTGTGTGTGTGTGTGTGAGTGTGCGTGTGTGTGTGTGAGTGTGTGAGTGTGTGTGTGAGTGTGTGAGTGTGCGTGTGAGTGTGCGTGTGAGTGTGCATGTGTGTGTGAATGTGCGTGTGTGTGCGCGTGTGCGTGTGTGTGTAATTAATTATACTTGACATTCAATATTATTCAACTCACACACCCTCGCTTTACAGAGACGGTTCTGAAGCCAGCTCCTGGCACAGCCAACTCACACAACCTTTCCTGGGGTTCTTTCCAAGCCTCCCCCAACCTCCAAGGTCTTGGGATGTGCAGGGCAGGCAATTAATTGCATCTTTGCATGAATTCCCTTATCTGGATTTTATACATGAATTCATTTGGAGTTTTATTGTTATGCCATGTTAATTTTGGTTATTTTTAGGGCAATATTTTGGCATGTTACACGCTGCATTTCTGGCTACCTATAAAACAAAAAAAACTAAATTAGGAAAATAATCTTATCTACTATCCTCCACAAACTCTTTAATTATGTTAATATTTTAATGCTGAATTCATCTAATGATACCTCAGGAATTTCACAATACCTCCTCATTTTGAGATATTTTCATTACAGAACTGTTTTAAGATGTCCGTAGTCTTTTCAGGCAGGTTCTTCATTTAAAACTACTCTACTTCAGGGGACCTGATTCTTAATGTTTCTCTGATAAAATGAATAAAAGATCTGACATCCTATTAGCATTCATTAATTCATTCACTTTATGAATGAATGAATGACCAATGAGAAAACCTCCGTGTGAGGTTTGGTGAGCTGGCAGCAAAAGATATATCATTTCTACACTCCATGTCTGTAAGAATTTCCTGTATTAAATAGCTTCTAACATTCACGGCCACAGGAACGGCTCTTAGCACATTAATATTTCCTGTCATGAGATTTGGGGATACACCAGAATAATTTATTTCACAGTGGGGTTTTTATCTAAACAAGATCTGTCTTCATATCTCTCTCAATTTAGCAGAGTGCAGTGGAGCTGGGCGTTATCTGCTTCTAGCTGTAATTCACAAAAGAAAAAACAAAGGCAGATACGTGCATGCGTTGGCATGTGTTACAGATGGCGACTCCAACAGCGGAATCGTTGTGCCACACAGCAGCTCTATGCGAGCGATGTGACCCCGAAAGCGTTTTATGTTAAATCCAGTATCAGCTTTCTTGAGCTGTACACACTGACAGCCTGAATAGAGTGAGCTCTGAGATTGCAACTCAGAAGACCATGGCTCTTATAAACATAACTGTAAGCATCTGTGAACTTTTATAAATATGATTTTGAGAATTGAAATTAATTTCATTAGTTGGGGGATAGGAAAGTAATATGATAATTTTCCATGAGATGTGTTTTCCTCTCCTGGGCCAAATACCCTTTGGAACTATTAATTTTATTTCGTTACATGCAACAGTTATTTCATTGTGATTTACCCATTATTTACAATTATTTGTCAGTGTCTGGTATAAATGCCTTAGCAAGAAAATTTGGGGGTGTTGCTACTACGCCATGTCATTGTAATGAATTCCTACAAAAAGGGGTTGACCTCTTTGCTTTTAAAAATTTAACTTTTAAAAAAGAAAAGTTTATTTTTTAATTCTAATTTGCATTGTTATCTTATAATGTTTATAGTCTAACACTTCTAGAAGTTAATGGTTTATGTTTGGGTTCAACATGTCAATAGTACATTTAGAAGTATAATACATAAACTATATTGAAATTAAATAATTTTTTTCAAAGATTGACACCATCTGAAGGAAATTAATAACCCATTAATTCTCTTTTGTAACCATGGCTTCATATTTTTATTTTGCATACCCTGTTAATTGTTAATGGTTCAAAAAGTTATAAATAATAGGACCTAACTCAACTACACTTAAGGTGTTATATAAACCTAAAACATTGACTTATATATGTGACTTGTGAAGCAATATCATTCTGTGTTCATATCATTTTTAATTTCTGGCGGAATTCAGAACTTTGATAAAGGCTAAGGGGATAATATGAAAATATACAACATGGTTCCCCAGTCCTACCTAACTTGATTCCATTTTAAGGGTTTTTATATGTTTTCCTCACTTCCCTCTAGTGTCTTGGTCAGGCTAACTCCTTTCTGCCTTTTAGTTTATGTTTGTCTTCTTTCAGGAGACATTCTCTGCCTGGCCAACACTGGATTAAGCGGCTCCTCATTAGCTCCCCCAAAGCGCCTCAGACTTAGATATATCACCCTTAGACAGGATTCCTCGGGGACAAGGACTGTGTCTCCCCCTCCGCATATAGAACAAAGGTGCCAGCGCAGCAACCCCAGTCAGTGTGTGCTGAGTTTGAGTGGGGGAGACCTGACATAGGCTCATGAAGCAATACAAAAAATATGAAATAAAATACGAAGTTGAATAGATAAAAATGATACTTTATAAGCATCAAGCATTACAGAAAATCAGGCAGTGAGTGGAGAATCAATGTTAGCTGGGGTTTTTACTGAAAAAAGCTTCCTGAAAGAGGTTGGATTAGAGCTGAAACTTGACCGTTTTTTGGAAAATGGAGACAAGTAGAGAAGAACTTTGCACCCAGGGAGAAGAGCATACGGAAGAAGGAGGCCTGGAAGCCGTGAGGAGAGTGATCTGAGCGCAACAGAAGAGTCTGTGAATGGCAGTTTGGGGGATGCATATTATGGGGTAAATCGAGCTTATGGAGGGCGCTGAAAGGTAGAAGGAAATCCTGGGGTCTTAATGCATTAGCATTTGGTAACTAGTTTATCATTTTGGCCAAGACCTGCCATGATGAAAGCTACTGTAGAATACCTTTGCTGAGCTGTGCTGGTTGAATTGCAGAGGGGGCTGGGGTGGGAGGGAGACATGGACTTGGAGTGGGTATGACTTAACTGTCAGCCAGCATGATGCTAACGAGTTAGCAGAACTCAGATTACACCAACACTCCAGATTATACCAACACTCCAAGACCTAACCCACTGGCTCTAGAAACCATTACACTTTTGCTACTCTTTCTGTTCACCCAGCTATTTCTACAGCTCCTATTTTGTAGATTCTCTCATAATCAGTAAGGATATATTGAGAGGAAACATGTCTGAAACAGAAAATGTGGCGGCTACTTGAAACTCCCGCATTTCTCTACATGACAGGAAGTAGAACAAGTTCACATATCAACAGGGATGCCGTTAACTTGATAGGGAGCTGTGAAATAAAGGGCCCTGGTCCACAACAAAATACCTTACACAGAGCACCTCCCCCATACACGGGAGGCCAAGGCTTAGTCCCACTGCAGAAAAGAGGCCGTAAGGTGTTACCTCATGGGCACTTGGGAGAGTGTGAAATATTTTGATGAGCATTATAACTGCAGGACACACAAAGCAGGTTGTTTCCCAGGAATGAATCTGCACGTTAATGACAAGGGAGTTTGCAGAGTGTTAATCAGTGGGCTCAAACTTGGGAACAAATACTGTGGTTAGAAATTCTGTTGAATTCAGTAACATTTAATGCCATGTGTGGGATATAGAATTACTGAATGAGGATTAAAGAGGAAGAGGGGGTTTCGCCAGTTAGGAAAGAAGACGAAGACTTCCTGTTTTCCTGTTTTCTTAGTCATTTCATTCGTAACTTATTTACTCGACTGTTTTATATAGTATTTTATTTAAAGCCTTTATAAACAAGGGAAGCCATTTAGTTTGTTTTCTGTCTTCCCTTTATATGGACTGAGCACACTGAGGTAAGGGCTATCTTGGGACCCGTCCACAAACCCCAGACCCTGGTGAGGCGGTTTCTAAACCCTTCCTTATGGCAGTACCCACTACACTAGGAGATAATCATTTGTCTGTCTTCGACCCTATAGAACTATGACTTCCTGAGGGGAAGGACCCTGTCTTGTTCACTGTGATATGACACTGACAGGACAGTTGCCTGGCTTGTAGCAGTTGTTCAAAAGCCCTGGCAGAATGGACAGGTGAAGGTGAAGCTAGGATGTATAATAGAGATTAAGGGTCTTTGCCGTGGGTATGATGCACGTGCTGAACTACTGGATCTCCTGCAAGTAAGTTCACAAAGCCGAAGTCAGTCCTTTTGTGTGAGTGCTGCGAAGTGGACTCAGAGCAGTGAGCACGAGGGCAGAGGAGGCAGGAAGAAACGGGAGGGAGGGGCGCTCATGAGTTTGCCCAGGGTCTGTGTGCCTTCGTGGGCTGTCCAAGCAGACTAATGGGCAAGTGAGCTGAACTTCGGGAGTTTAAACTTGGCTGCGAGAAGGAATTTTGAAGGTCATTCAACTGTTGAAGCTTATTTTAATTTCTAAGAGTTGAGTCTATCAATTAGCACCTTGGATCAGGGACGTCGCCGGGGACTGGCTTTCCCATTTGGCTAACTCCCGTAATGAGCTCACATGACATATGGGCCAAAACAAGATCTCTGGCACTTCTGCAGACGGGCAGCGTGCTGGAGCCTTCTTTATCGGTAGTGCACTTGGGCACCTAGTAGGTAATGTCGCTAAATATAGAGTAAGCGAAAATGCATTAGGTTCCCAAGATTTCAGTCACTGATTTATGTTGTTTAGAAGCTATCTCTAACTAAAAGGGATATAAAATGACAGTTGTGAAAAAGATAAGTTCAAGTTACTTAACGGTGTAGCTTTCCTCCTCTAATTATTTTTATCTAATTAAATGTTTATTAAATTCCCAGGAGTCACAGTTGTTCATGTGCCGAAGGTTTGCAGACAGCTTTGAGGATTGCTAACTGGGGCATGACATCTGTGTTTGTGTTGCACAAACTGGAGACTGTGAAAACAACACGTGAATTTCCGAGGGTCAAGTTGGGTTAGCCAAACTGAAAGACTAACTTCCTCCCTCAGTGAGGAAATTTTATTTTTCTCTTCTCAGTGATTTGCACTTCATAGCTGCATTCTAACTTGCATCACTCTTCATTGCATTTTGGATGATTCTACCATCCCTAAATATATATTGGGTTGTCAGAAAAGTCATGATGCATTTTTCCTATGTTTTTCATTGCAAAAATGCATCATGACTTTTCTGGCAACCCAATATTTGTATTTACTGTTGCCTTCCACTGGGGCGAATGAGGAAACCGGCTCCGCTGGCTGGCGCGGCACAGTCCTTCTGTACTTTCACAGCTTCCACCTCTTCTGTTCTGGACCTGGAATTTTCTCCATCTCCACTCCCTGGAATCCTGACTCTCCTCCTCATGAATCCTTCTCTGATCTGCTCAGTACCCTCTCTTCCTCCTCTGGGCTTTATTAGTTACATTGCTGCATTTGAAAGAGATTATCCCAAAACTTAGTGGCTTAAGATTGCAGTCAACGTGATCTCACACCCTTGCAGCGGGTCAGGAGTTTGGGAGCGGCTTAGCTGGATGGTTTAGGGTATGCCGTGAAGTTATAGTCAAGATGTCACCTGAGGGCTACAGTCGCCTGAGGGCTTGCCATGGGCCGGAGGATCCCCTTTACAGGTGCCTAACTCAGGTGGCTGCCAAGCCAGTGCTGGCTGCTGGCAAGAGGCCCCAGGTCCTTGCCACGGGGACTTCTCCATAGGACCGCTGGAGGGTCCTCACAACATGGCCGAACTTTCCTCAGAACAAGCGACCCAGGAGAGAGCACAGGCAAAAGCTGCAGTGTTTTTTCAAGTCAAGCCCTGGGAATCACACATTGTCGTGGCTGCATTTTCCCTGTTGTAACATGGGTCAGTCCTTGGATGTGTGGAAGCCAGCAGGTGGGGTCACTGGCGAACATGGCGCAGCTGGCTGAGCACCGAGCCTGTTCATCGCCTGCCTGTCTCACCTAACGGAAAACATGCTGCCCTATATCACCATTATCTGTGTCCCTCTCCTACCCACTTTATTAGGTGTTCATTTCATTTAGAGTTTAGACTTGCTTCCTTATCTTTTCATATCTAAAAATTTCTGGGACATTCCATTCAATATGTGTCACATTCAGCTGAATAACTTATAACCACAGCCTCTCCCTTAATGGGTATAAATGAAGATGTGTATGTGAGAAAAAAGCAGACAAACAGAGACAGAAAAATAGATTTTGGCAAATAGATAGATGGGGAGGGAAGGAGGGAGACAGGGAGGGAGAGAGAGAGAGAGAGAGAGAGAGAGAGAGAGAGAGAGAACGAACAAGAACAAATGAGGTAGAAAGAAGATTAAACTGCACATTTTATCATATAAATATGAAAACTGTTGCTGTTTTATAGAGAATAGAGACCTGATCTACAATAGTTCAAACGTTTGGACCACTGTGTAATGATCGTCCACTCTGTGATTTATAGGAATGCCTGCCATAGTTTTTACTACGAGTCCTTCAGTTATGCCTGCGAGTCAGAAGACCTCCGGATCACTCCTTTAATAAAAGCGGGGAAGCCATTGCTTACAAATAACTCTTCAGGAATGTCAAGTGCAGCATTTATAATTCCTTTTACATATGATTGAGAACTTTATGTACCCTTTGATTAACAGCTCTGTACCCCAGCTCACTGGGGTAAAATCATTCTCTAGATTGATCAATTAACATTTATATGTAATTTGAGCAAAGGGCACAGAGGAATGTCAGGAAGAACAAAGACCCCAGAGAAGCTGAGTTCTGGCAGATTCTTCTCAGAAATGTCACTCCTATCCATCTTCACAGGCTCATTCCTGAAGCCACCAGCATGCCATCGTCGGGCTCCTTAGGTAGTGACTCAGGTCTGAGTGGTTAAAGTGGCCTCCAAATAGTTTTCATGACTTCCAGCCTCTGTCCCGCCGAACTCTCCTCAGCACTGAACTTCCTGAACCATCACGCCCTCCCCCGCCCCCCACGCTTCGGAGCCGTCAGGGAATCAGGGAATGCCATGACCTAAGGCCACACGCCGTAGGTCTCATAGAGTCCCCGCGGCCACTGCCCCTGGCCAGAGCCGCCTCTGTCCCTAGCCCTTTTCCTCTCTCTCTCTTCCTGGCACAGCCTCTTAGCCCATCGAGAGCTTTTCTGTCCTAGGAACCCTTCCCCATGTCCGTGTTACCACTCCTCACCAAAGACCCCATGTCTCCCCCATGACCCAGAATTGGCTCCCCATTTCTTTCAGTGCAGCTCAGGCTCCCTAATAGAGCCATCCTGACTCGTACATCCCTCTCATCCTAACCTCTGGGGCACCACTGTCTGGTGACTACGTGGCCTTCCGTGTAACACTTGTGCCACATATGTGTCGTGTCCCCAGAGTGTGCCGCATGATTGTATACATATGAATTTCCAAAGCCGTGCTCACACCAGTTATGCCTACAAGATGTTTATTCAGTCCCTCAGTGCTGAATTCCACACGTGTTTGTTAGGGGCCACTGTAGCCAAGTTGCTCAATGAGTAACTGAGTAAAAAAATGTACGAATGGGAGCAGAGAAATTATAAAATAAGAACACTCAGTGCATGGATGCACTGGTACAACCAGTAACTGTCGATTCCGTCGCTGTCATGTGCTCGGCGCGGTGTTTGGTGAGGCACAAGCCACATGCACGTCGGTCAAGTGTGGCCTCTGTTGTGGCCTCAGGACTTTTCATTCAATGCTGACAGCTAAGGTGGTGCATATGAAACGTGGAATAAAAGTAAAGGTGCGTGATGGGCTCTGCGGGGGAAGGTAGGAAAAAGGCCCGAATCAGTGAAGAGCTGGGCTCCTGAGAAGGTTCCTTGGAGTCTTTTGTCTTGAACTGGACCTTGCAATTTTGATTGAAGTATAAAAGTTAGTAGCATGCTGCAGGAATGGACAACAAAATGCACGAGTCTAGAAGTAAAGGAACTAGAGGTACGCTAGGGTAGGCAGGGGGCACGCCGACTGGCCTGCATGGAGGCTGAGAGAGGACCAGGGGTGTGGTACCGTCGGGGCGCTTTGTTTCAGGAGGATGAAATGGAGAAAAGCATGTGAAGTTCCGAGCAAGGTTCCTAACTCAAGGAGGTGCTTCTAAATCCTAGTGCTCCCCCCTTTCCTCTTTAACCTAGCACTCAGGAAGTCAGTGATACAGTCTCTCTATCCATGAGATGATTTGTACCTATTTTCTCAGGTGACTCAGATGACTAATCTAATAACCTTTCTCTGGGTGTCCTGCTACCTTGTTCATAATTACTAACGTTGTTCTTAATAAGAGATCAATCTTGCCTCATCACTACCATGCAATAAAAAATCTAACAGGCTGATCATTCTATGTGAAATACATACATCTGTGTCTGTATATTTTTACTCAAGGTAAACATTCTCTAAAGCCATTCGATGCCTCTATACTTATTTTTTATTTTTATTTTTTTGTAATAATAAGGCTTATTGGCTGCTACAACATGTAAATCCTCAAAGGGCCTCAAGCCCTGGCCACCAGGCACTTCTCAGGCCTTAACTGCTGCCCTGTCCCTGTGCGTTAAAACTCCCCAGGGAGTGCGGCGAGCTGTCCCAGTGGACTGACCACCTGATACCGGGAACCCCTCCAGGCCCCGCGTGTAACAGCTCCGTCCTCTCCCTGATGGCGAGGCCACTTACCCCGCCAGCTTGGTCAGTCTGCTTTCCTGCCTGTGTCTCAGTTTCAGCAGGTGGAAGTGAGCTGGTGCCACTGCAGCTTACTTTTTAGGGACTCTTTCCATGACCCCAGGAAGATGTGCTTCTCTCTGTGGGAACCAGAGCCTCTGGTGCCACAGGGCCCGCGATGGCCTCACGCGCCATCTCAGTGGGGGGAGGGGCACAGTGGACGACTGTCCTTCATTTCGTTGGGTGTGTCTGTTTGTGCCCCAAACATCGGACCTCTGAAACCTTCCCGAACGTGGTGGTCCCCTGGCTTTGCACAGGCTGCGCCTGACAGCACGGCCTCCGATGCTTTTACCGTTCCTTGCTGATCTGTTCCAAGGAGCAGGATGCCATCCATAAAGTCAAACAATTAATGTGTTGTGGGTTGACTAGATGGTCTGGGTTCTTTGGGGCAATATTTTAACTGAAGTGCAGCTCTGTGATTGTGTCCCGCTGTCCATGTGTGGAAGAGAACTCTTCTAGTCTCCTAACAGGGATGGGAATGAACTCATTTGTGAGACTAAGGGCTGCACCCCACGTGCCTCACCATCTCTCCGGGGCCCTGTGACAATAGTTTATGTGCTGACTGCTGTGGCTTTAAGTTTTCTTTTTATTTCTTCTACAGGGTAATTGCTCAGCTTTCTTTTTAACCTGGTTCTATATAGGTACATTTTTATAAATGTTCTAGTATTTTCTCCTGGGTTCCCATGGGTTGATAGCAGATTAACGGCATCTGAAGCGTCTATACAGGCTCTATACTATACCATGTCTATATACCAAGTCTGTACCATGTTGCTAAAGGCAGAATGGACGTTATTTTTCACAGAACTTGGCTGTGAGAGGAGAAGGTAAAACACAGCCGCTCAAAGGGGTCGCAAAGAGTGAATAAAAAAGTGTGTGCGCTCTTGTGCATGTGCACATGCGTGACTCTTAGACGAGACATAGGAAAGTGTTACATTGTATCATCTTCAAGGGAAAGCTGTTGGGGGGAAGGGTAGGCTGAAAGTTCAGAACACAGTCAAGGCTTCATTGAAATTGGCCCTGGAAATGGAAATGATGTCCCTAAAAGGACTTCAGATGGGAAATGGAAGCCATCAAAATATTTAGCGACAGACACTCGTGCTCAGATTAAGTTGGTCATTGTCCTGTAGATCCATGATATTAAAATACCAAGGTTGTTTTTTTTCCTCATTTTGTTTTGTATTAGATATTCCTTTGAAATAAGTAGGAAAACCGAATTTTGAAAATCCTTTAATAGTTAAAAAGTTACCTTCTAATATTAATGTTTAACATACGTTTTTCTGGGAAAAGGGCTTTTGAAGAACTCTTTTATCTGTTAGGAATTGTGTGTCAAATGAGAGCTATTTTGTATTTTGTTATTATTGCATACAGAATAGGCTTATCTAATAAACTCCAATGACTTTCTCACTATTAAAATTGCCTTGGGGCTGATCTCAAATTAATATATTCAATCTGTCTCCCTTTTGTCATAAAATTGTATGGTTCATTTGCCAGCAAAAAAAAAAAAATGTGGTATTCAGGAGATTTTTTTTTCCCTGCAGTGTTTTAAAGGAATCCAAAATTTTTAGGACTTATATATATTGATTCATTCATAATATCCTAACCTTAATTTAAGAAATTGGATACTTGGGTAGGATGGGGGTGGCAGAATAGACAAAATGTTGTAATAGTAGAGTCTCTGATGGAAAATCTTTGATTTGTGAATTCTACTTTTCTACTTGAAATACTGAAATGAAATATGAGCTCCTACATAACATGCCTGCTTTTGCAAATGGTAACTTTCTTTTAATTTCGGGGAATTTCTGACTATATATATTATTATAAATTAAATTCAAGGAACAGCTATTTAAAACCTTACAATGCTGGCACTATGAGAATATCAGTGTGAAGCAGGCACAGTGTCCACTTTCAAGGAAGTCATGGTCCATCAGAGAGGAGAGACTTCTCAATACTATGATGTGATGATGGGTCAATAGAAATATATGTAAGTGTGTGGGGTGATTAGTAGGTTAATTGGGAATTATGAGTCAGGGAAAGCTTCTATAAAGAGGGTATATCTGAGCTTGGGTTTAAACAGCTGGTTGGTAAATCTGTTAACATAAAGAATATGAAATTAAGCAAATCACCATTCTGTACAGTTAGTGGAGTACTTCCAGTTTTTAAGACCTAGCAATGACCATCTGAGCTGAGTGCCAAATAACAGGTCCTCACTCACAGAGAGCACGCCCTAAGCCACCCCACGGGGTTACCACGTGTCCTACCGCACAGGGCACCTTTCCACCCTCGGGCACCAGAGAAAATGTCCTTCTGTGTCCACGCAGGAGCCCGGTCCTGGTTTTCCAGTGCAACAACCGCCACGTGATTTGCTTAGACTGCTTCCACCTGTACTGCGTGACGAGACTCAATGACCGGCAGTTTATCCACGACCCTGAGCTCGGCTACTCCCTGCCCTGTGTGGGTAAGTTGAGTACTTTTTCACCTTGTTTTTAATTCTCATTAAGAACAGAAGGCAAACTATTGGTGTGAAATATAGATATACCAAATCCTTAGCTGAAGGGTTGAAAATGCAAATATCTATTTGATCATTGCTGGGTAGGAAACATTGTTTGGATCAGAAAAAAAAAGATACAACGCTAAGGTATGAAAGAATTGCATTGAATTAGCAAACGCGTAACCTGCATAAAGGCATTGAAAATAAAATTCGAAACATGATTCAGCCAAGGTACATAGAGCACATCTGTGGGTTCACCCTGTGCGTTGCAGGTTTGTTACCCTGGATCTCGAGCGGCAGTGTCTCAGTTTTAAATCATGCTCCCCTATTGCTACAAATTTTGAGCTCACACACATATGTATGGAGGAACATATATTTAAAAAGAAATGAAAGGAGAATGAAATAAAGCTCAAATATTAAAGATTTGAGATTTTCTTTACCTTCCAGCATTTACAAAACATCCTTTCCTTGGACCATACTATTATTACATGTATTTCTGTTTTAATTTAGGTGAAATTCACATAACATACACTTAACCATTTTAATGTGTACAATTCGATGGTATTTTGTGCAGTCACAATGTGACCACCCAACTCTCTAGTTTGAAAACTTTTACTTCACCCTGGGAAAATAGCCCATATCCGTTAAGTAATCACTCCCCAAACCTCCTTGCCCCCATCTCCTACCAACCACTACAGTCTGCCTCCGTGGATTTGCCGTTTCTGGCTGCTTCATGTAAAAAGAACCATGCCATCTGTGACCTTTTGTTTCTGCCTTCTTTCACTTAGCATAATGTGTTTGAAGTTCACCCAAGTTGTCACATGTATCTTCATTTATGGCTGAATAATATTCTGTTATCTGCATATATGACAATTTGTTTATTCATTCATTTGTTGATGGGCGCTTGCATTTTTTCCACCATTTGGTTATTCCGAATAATGCTGTGTCATGTGGTAATTGTATGTTTACCCATTTGAAGAACTAAGAGCTGCCCAACGATTTTCCATAGCTGCTGCAACATTTTGCGTTACCATCAGGGACTTGTAAGGATTCCTGTTTCTTCATATTTTCATCAATACCTGTTATTTCTCAGTGTTTTTTTAATAGCCCTCCTATTAAGTGTGAAGTGGTATCTCACTGTGGTTTGATTTGCATTTGCCTTATGACCACTAATGTTGAATATCTTCTCATGTGCTTGTTTGCCATTTGAATATCTGTCTGGAGAAATGCCTGTTAAAGTCCTTTGCACATTTTTTAATTGGGTTCTTTGTCTTGTTATTGTTGAGTAGAAAGCATTCTTGATGTATTCTGGATACTGGACCCTTATCAGATCCATGATTTGCAAACATGTCTCCTATTCTATAGGTTGGTGAGAATGTCCTTTGATACACAGAAGTTTTTAATGTTGATGAACTTCAGTTTATCTATTTTTTTCTGTTGTTGCTTGTGCTTTTCGTGTCAAATGTAAGAAACCATTGCCAAATCCAAGGTCATGAAAATTTACCCCTATGTTTTCTTTTAATAGCTGAGCTCTTGTGTTTAGGTCATTGATCCATTTTGAGTTAATTTTTATATGTGGAGTGAGGTAAGGGTCCCTATTTCATTATATATTTGTTTCTAGCGACTGCGGCAGGAGTAATTACGCTTCACTAATTTTGAAAATTATGGCTGGAAACTGTGTGATACCTCTATTGAATGGGCAGGTTTTTTTTTTAAGTTCAGTTTATTCAATACTTAGTTTTAATGTTGATCAATGCTGAAAAATATACATCAAAATTATTTCACAGATCCAAACGGAAGAAGCTAATTGCATTGTTGACTTTGTAAATTACGATATAGTCATTTTTCAAATGTTATCTGCCATCAGTGCAATGATTTTTAAATTCAGATTTACATGACATACATGTCAATATATTGTTAAGAAAAACTCATTGAAAGGTATTGTGCTTTTATATTTTTAACAAGAGTTCAAAAGTCAGTGAAACATTTATTTGAAGTTTGGAAGATTCTGTTTCTGTTTTTCATGTTTTTAGGTGATACTTTGTATTGATAAATCCTCTTTCTTCACAAAACCGTACAACATGGCAATATTTCTAAATCTCCATTTTCAAATCTTTTCACAGTCAAGGTACTTTTAAAAATCAGTTTATTTCTCACTGATTTTTAAATTTTAAACCTTTCTCATTATAGAAAAATTTAAACATACTAAGAAAAATAGAACAATTACCCCACTTATATACATTAGGTAGGCTTTCTAGTATTACAAGAAAGCCTATACTATTATATATACTAGGTTGGTCACTGTTTCTAGACCTAGTTGAAAGAGCTGGGAAACATGTTTTTGTTCATTTGTTTATTTTTTTAAAGTATAAAGTACAATATTAGTTATACTGACATTTCCAGTTCAGATACAGGGTTATGGAATTTTTATTTAAAGTCACTAATCTTACAACTGTTGTTGCTTCTTCTCTTAGCAAAAATGCTAATTAGTTACTAAGTGATATCAACATATTTACTCATTTGTCTTAAGTTACAATTCACACACAATAGTATCAGTATTAAAATACCGACACTATCACCAAAGCATGATTACGGAAAATAAAGTTAAGATTTTTGTTGTTGATTTTGTCATTAGGGTATATTCCTATAGGGACATAGAATCATGTACAGTTTCTGTATAGTTATGTCACCAATCACATACATATTTTATTTTTAATTGAATTGATTTTAAAATTTATTTTGGTTTTATAATTATGTAACATATTAACATAATTCCAAATTCAAAGTTATAAAACAAGTTACATTCAAAGAAAGAGGTTTTATCCCTCTTCATTTCAATATTTTTCTTCCCCATAGGTAAAACTTTCTTTGACAAATCTCCCATTTTAAAAACATGTAAACAAATCACTAATGATATTGATATGGGTTTGTGTCACGCCTTTCTTAAGTGTAAAGTAGGATACTGCGCATGTTTTACCCCACCTTACTTTTGTTCCCACTCTACAATATATATTATATTCTGGAGATCACTCCCTAGTAATATATGGATATTTTCTCCATTTAAAAGAATAGCATCACTGAATTCCATTGTGTGTATATACTTTACTTTTTCTTATTGGTGAACACTTAGTTTTCATTTTTGTGTTACAAATATTGCGACAACTAATAGACTTGCGGGCACACATATTTTCATAGTTTTGTCAGAGTATCATTAAGATAGATTCCTTGAAGTGGGGTTACTGTATCAAAGGGAAAATGTATATTTCTTTTTCTCTTTGCAAATCCCCCTCCCCACACTGTGCCACTTTTCCTTCCCACGAGCAATGGCTAAAAGCCGCAGTTTCTCCTCTTGCCTCACCGGCAGAGTAGGCGAAAGACTTTTGGCTATTTTTCCCAATCTTACGTTTGAGAAATGGTATTTTCATACAGTTCTTTTTCTTTTTTTCTTATTTTGATAAAGATTGAGTACCTTTGATAAGTTTAAGATCCTTTTGCATTTCTTTGTCTCAATCATTTTAAAAAGATCACTTTTCCTTTAAGAGACAGGTTAAGTGAATACATGGAATATATTTTTTTTTCAAAAATATTTTCTATATAACACACTATTGACAGTTCTTTACAGCCACAGGAAAGGTGAACAAAGTTGGCTCACTTATATTTTTATAAAGAATGTATGTAACCTAGCTTGCATTTTCCTAGTTCTTTGCCATGCGATAACTGACCACCTCTCTGTGATACAAAAGGCCTGCACTACGAAGCTCTATCTCACTGAAATGCAGTACATGGATTCTGATATAGGGTGGTTATCTTTTAAATACCTTTAAAATTTTTTTTAATTAACTTTGTCAGTCCTTAGACATTTATGCACTCCTGTCCTGTTTTTAATTTCTTTGTTTTAATGATGAGTGGGGCAGGGAATGAATGAATTTTAAATACGCTACTGTGTGTTTTTTCTTTGGGATCCTTTTAAATATTTTTTGTGACTGTACCTACCTCATTACTGGTTATTTAAACATAATGCTTCATAAAATCTTGCTTTTATTTTTAAAAATGCCACTTACTATTGAGAACTTACCTTCCATGGTATCTCTTTCCTTACTTCTCAACAACAGTAAACAGAAAGCTACCTATTTATGTATTTTGTTATTCAGAGAGAACGTAGCAAGTGAGCACAGGCTGAGGCAGGTTAGAAGCAGCCGTACTGTTATCCAACTGTGTAACAGGCCTCCTGCACCCCAGAATTCATTCCAATATGCACTTCTTGTATCTTCAACAATGATTTGATATATACAGTAGTCCCTCCTCATGCGTGGTTTCGCCCCAAGGTTTCAGTTATCCCCAATGACAGGCTGAAAATATTCAATGGAAAATTCCAGAAATAAACAATTCATAAAGCTTAAATTGCACTGCCCAGAGTAGTGCGATGAACCCTTGCACCACCCCACTTTGTCCTGCTGGGAGGTGAATCATGGCTGTTAGTCCCTTTGTAGCCATCTTGGTGATCAAATCAACTGTCACAATGTCACACTGTCACAGTGCTCATGTTGTCACCCTTGTGCTACTTACTAATGGCCCCAAAGTGCAACAGTAGTGATGCTGGCACTTTGGATATGCCAATGAGAAGCTGTAACTCGCTTCCTTTAAGTGAATAGCTGAGGATGGTACAATAAGATAGTTTGAGTCAGACAGTGGCGGGGCAAGTGCCTAATTTATAAATTAAACTTTATTATAGTCTGTATGTATAAGAAAAAACAAAGTATATATAGGTTTCCATACTATTCACAATTTCAGGCACCTACTGAGGGTCTTAGAACATGTCCCCCATGGATAAGGGGGACAGCTGTGTTCCAAAAGTACTTACTCATTACAAAGTATAGCTCAGTTTGTCTGTGTTGACATGTACTATTTCAGCCTTAGTATTTATTTATTTATTTTTACTGTGACTCAAGCTATATTATCATAGAATTTTTTATGAAACAATAAACTGGGTTGCCTTGAATCTTGACTCAATAGAGACTCGCTTCTCATGTATCACTTCCTTGATTTTTAAATGTCTTGCTAAGTGTAATGGCATCACGCCCTGCTTAGCTTATATCTCAGGGCCTATTATACACTCAAGGTGAGGTTCGCTGTCAGGGATAATGGCACTCACTCTGTCACTGCTGTCATTTTTCTCTTTTGACTTGTGCTTCCTTTATAAGTACTATCTTGAATTAATGGTTTCTTTGCAGGAACCTTGAATCATCTTAAGTCACTTATGTGTTTTAACAGTTAAGTTAAAATGAGATGATTTATACAGAATTCTTTTAGCCACACGCAGGTGATCATCTGTGAAAGGGAGCTAACGGGAGAGGGCCCCACCCTCTGAGTCTGTTGTCAGACTCCCACAGGATGTCCCCCGTTACAATGGATGACATATGGTCATCTGAAATGCAGGTCAGGGTATGAGAGGCACCCGTAACAGCCTGTACATTAAGTCTTAGTAAAGCTTCAAGTTTTCATATTTTAGGTAGTACCTGTGTGAGCCTAGTATTACCACCCATAAACCAATGAATCATTTTGCACACATTCTGGGATGTACACAGAGCATCAGAGAAGCCAAGTTCACATCCAAGCTCTGAGACTCACCATCTGTGTAATGTAGCTCAGGTTACTTAACCTGGGTGTGCCCCGGTTTCACTTTAAGGTAAAACAGGAATAATACAATATCACATATTTCATACATTGTTATGTGGATGAATGCAAATAATGCCATGTAAAGTGGTTGTAGGTTAAATGCTAAAGACGTTGCATATTTGCTTTAGTTATTTTGGTTGTTGTGTAAGCATGTGTTCCCAAGGACAGTGTATGCAATGTGTGTGCACATGTGTGTATATTCATATAGGAGCGTGTATGTCTGCATTCCGTAGCTGTAGGCTGGCATTTCCCACAGCTCAATGCATAAGTCAACCCCTTCCCAAGCGTTCTCCCTCATCCATCTATCTGGCCATCTTTTCCCCCTGGTTCACTTGACTTTGTCTTGATTAATAAAGCATAGAACAAGGCCCATAAAATAAAGTAGTAGTAAAGTAGAAATAGAAAATCAAGGCTTTTCAAACAGTAAAGAGAAACAGCAGACAATCAGGAACAAGAATTGATTGAATCCATATTGTTTCCATCGCACAATGAAGACTGGGTTTAATTAAAAGGCTATACCTACATCTGTGAATCTTATTAATAAAACCCAATAATATGTATGAAAAGCAAAACTCATGGTTAATTCTGTGAAGGAACTAAGACTGTATTGAAGCTGGATGACTCCAGTGAGGTTCAAAGTCCACGCCAGACCCACCCAGCCAAGTGGGTGTGCCGTGGGTGATGTCACGGTGCTCAGAACTGTCCCGGAGGGCTCCGGCCAACCCCAGCAGCTCTGGGAAATGACTGGACCTCAGGAGTCAGTCCCAGCGTTAGCTTTGGTTTGGGGAAGCGTAGAAGCGGACCTTGTTGATGTCTCTGGGGAGATGTGCACTTTCCTTTCTCCATGCCAGTTTAAAATGCCTAGCTACGTGGTATTAGGGTCCTGTGGGGACTGCTCACTCTTTCTGGGTTACGATTCTTCCAAGAAAATTAAAGCAAGATTTATTTATGTCAGCAAGGGGCATTTTATTCCTTTCAACGACAAAGTTCATGTCTACCAGGAGAGATGGTTTCTCCAGCACTGGAATCCACCACAGTGGGAGTCCACACCTTGGGCAGGTGGGCGGGGGGGGGCATGCATGAGGCTGTGAATGGAACAGATTGATTGGTAAATAAGCATTTTAATTGGCTTGCTGTTTGTATTCCTACCTTGGCATAGGCCGAAGGACTCCTTGTTGTCCACAGAGAGGATGGGCTATCCTACTAGAGTGGCGCGAGTCTTCCTGAGAGCTGTGGAGCAGGCACCTGTCGCATGTTCAGGACGGTTCTTCCACAGCTATTTAACCCTTGCCCTAGTCGATACAAAGTAGCCCTTTCCCCAGAATTCATTCAATATCTCCAGAGCCTGGGAGGTGGGGGGTGGGGAGGGGGAAATTCACTAGTGTTTGAATAGGGACATTATGAGAGAGAGAAAAAAAATGAGATCAGTTTTCTGGCACTATTAAATATATATATAAAAAATAGAGGCTGTAGTAGAATTAGCAAACAATTTTTCAAACTACACTGGTCCCACAGAAGGCACAAAAGGGCTAGATAAAGCACTTATTTCTGTTGCTAACTGGCCCACACTCCAAATGTCTTGCTAACAGTGTCCATATAAAGTCTCCATTTCTATATGAATGGCTAACAATGCTTACCACCAAAATACAGGCAATAAGGTCTTTTCTCGCCATACGCTAGTCTTTGACGTCTCCTTCAGGCGCTTTAAGCAAAGCTCAATTTTAGACATACATATTCTTCAAGGTATGGCTAGTCAACAAGCCAACTTTTTCATAATTTTATGCTGAACAGTTAAAACCGGTTTAAAATACCTTGCACGTACAACTCCTCTTTCCTTTGTGTGAGCTCCTCCCGGGACCAGAAGGTTTGTTACGCTCTGTAGGAGTGAAATGCCGGATTTTATTTTCCTGAGAGTAAAAGCAGGTAATGATTAGAGCTGGACTGAGTGCTTACTGGATAGAAGGTGTCACGTGCGTCCACTTCATCCCCACGCAGCCCATCGGACTGGAAGTTGCCGTTATTTCCGGGTTGTAGATGGAGCATTTGAGGCGTGCTGACGTTCTTTAATCTGCACGTGGTACAGCTAATCAGTGACAACTCAAGTCCAAGGTCAGCTAGCTGTGGCCCTGGACTGTGCGCCTAGAGCCACTGAATGAATAGGTAAGCTGACTATGCACTTGAGAGTCCTATGGAGAAGAAGGCCAAGGGAAGAGCACCTCTAATTTTTAGCACTTTCCCGTATTTAAACCAACACTGAACTTGAAGGCACCATTCTTATTTTACAGAGGAGGGAGTGCAGGCTTAGTCTGATTGGGCACCAGCATCACTGCGTTAGGCGAGTAGAGCTGAGGTTCCAACCCTGGAGTGACTGACTCCAGAGCTGCACGTCCCCCCGCCCTCCTATCCTCCTCTCTGGGCCGGGGTCCTCAGCTCTAGGGGTGCATGTCAGTAACACAGCCATCTTTGAAAACCCTGTGCCCAGGCCACGCCTCAGGCCAGTTCAGGTCCTCATGTTTAAAGGTCTGAGGACTCCTGCCCAGTGGGCATGCTACAAGCAACAAGGTGTTGTCACTGGCCCGTCGTAGCGTTAATAAGTCAGAAGTACTCTCTCTGCCCTTGTCTGTTTTGTCGGCGAGTGACTTGATTTGCTCGTTTTTCAATAAACGTTGATGAAGTCGAAAATAAGATTGGCAAACACAGCCCAAATGGCATATTTCCAGGGCCTCTGACAAACTCTTGCATGAAGCCAGGGGCTTTGGAGAAACCTCATAATTATTATGAATATTTGCTGTGCTTTTGCTGTGCCTGCTATGATTAGCTTTCCATCTAGGAGTGATTTTGAAATGCCAGCACACTCTCTGCATCTGCCCTGAACCCTCAGTGTCACTCACGCAACTTGGTGGTGCTTCATAATTTTAGGCTGATTTATTCTAGAATGCTGCTCCAGAATTGATGTGATAAAGACGATGTAGAACACGTTTACCCCTCGTGCATCATGAGCCCAGGTTTCCTATCACCTTGGGGTGTCTGAGGGAGTGTCGCCACCTTCCCTAGGACACGCCATTGCCCTGGCTGCTGGCACCATCCCAGTGTACCCCCTCCATCGCCTTTGGTGCCTTGCTTTTTATTTTTTTATTCTTCTTCCAGGTCATTTTTCATATAATTCTAGTTTTTGTATAGCTTAGATTCACATTGCCTTCCTATCTAATATGTCTACTCACCAGCTACAGTCCATCAGGTCTGCAGTGTCTTCGTGGGCAGTACTCACCATGAGGCAGAGAGTTCTGGTTCTTTCAAGGTGCAGAGATCTCTCAGTGCCCAGAGTCAAGAAGACTGGCTTCTAGACAGCTAGTTAGGGAGCTAAACATAAAAGCTGAAATAATTGTTTTGTTATTTTTGGTTTTTAAACATTTCTCTTCCAAATGCACACAAATAATCAAATCAGTATACTTCCTAAAAGCACATTGAAAAATAGGGAAATATATTAAAAGATAGATCACCAAATAAGATATGCAAGTGAACAATACACATATTAAAGCTCAATGTAATTAGTTGCTAAATACTTGCTAACTTAAAGCATAGCATAGAATTTGATGGATATGCATTTAAAACACGTTTAATATGCATTCAGAATATAAATTCATATACTGCTGAAAAGCAATTTGGCAATTCATATTATGAGCTTTAAAATATTAACAGACTTCCTAGCAGCCCCCCACCACACATACACACTCAGTCTTCACATGCCTGTCTGCCTGAATTGTGTAGCCCATTCTCTCCCAGGCCCCTAGATCTTGAATAGTTGTAATAGCCACCATGAAAGTGACAGCGCCAGGACTGAAGCAGCTGGTGCGCCTCAAAATTACTTGAAGTGAAATCAAACTTCCTCATTTTCTTAAGTTAATGCTAACTCATTTTATTTTGTTTTATTCGGGGCGGGGGGGAGCTTAGCAATTTTGTGAGTCTTCCTTCGATGTGGATTATGATATGAGGCAGTGTCATGTTGGTATCGTAGTGTCACTTCTCTAACAACAGCAGCACTGAAGTCGGAGTCCAGGCTGGTTTCGCTCCTGCCATGGCCCAGTGTGGGCTGGCTCTGCGGCCCCCGCCCCACAGCGTCACGCAGCCAGGGCCGCAGCTCCGCTGCCTCGTCTTCAGGAGGCCCCCAAGTCCAAGTAAACTGTGCCCGGTTCTCACTTTGCTTGTTCCTACTCCCCAAGTTCCCTTTCATCCTCCCCTCTTGCATCTTCAAGAGTGGTTACAAATAACACGTTAGAAAACAGAAGGAAGGTGGGAATGCTTGGAATAGCGAGCAGAGGAAGCAAAAATCACTTCTTCCCGCCCACTTCCGCCCCACACCCTTAATTAAGAGCACCCCACCTTGGTTTTGTAATGGGAAAAGCAAATGATTTTTAAGTATAAATTTACTACTTAAACCGAGAGCTCTAGAAGGAGGCCTGCAGGTTGTTCCGAGCAGCCGCCTTGAGGCTTTCTTCTTCTTTCTTCTGAAAACGTGCATATCCAAACCCCCTCCCCGGCCTTGTGGACAGTCAGCACGGTTTTCAAGCCTGTGCACCCCCATCGTTAGAACGGGGTGCTCTCCTGAGGCCGGAAGGATGATAGCTGGAGTCATTAATTGACCTTTAAGTATATCATTTTAAACGGATTGATGTATTCTTAAATTTATTATGAGACGTATGCGTACAGAGCGGTGCTTAAACACATCTGTATTGGTACAGGCTTGGACAGTACAGAAAGCCTCTGTGACCACCCCCCAGGGGGACGGCGGCACCCCAGAAGCCCCCAGCGCCCTCCCCAGCCCCCACCTCCTCCTGCTCGCCCCCATGCAGCTGTTAGCTTGACCGTGACCACACTCGTCCCCTTGCTTTTTCTCACAGTGTCACCACTATGCATATAAATCCATGAATAATATAGATGTGTGCCTGCTTTGAACTTTCAAATTCACACTTGAAAGGTTTTGCCGAATTTCCCTCATGGGCACCTACATACATCCCAGTTATGCCCTCGTCAGAAGACTCTGAATACGGCACAAAGCACTCCAGTACTCAGGATTTTTATTCCTGTTTTTGCTATGTCTATTTTGTTAAGCACACCAGGTAACAGCTGTGTTTATTTTTATCTTCCTCATCTCAGTTGCTATTGGATGTGAAAATAGCTTTCTTTTGTTGTTATTTTTCTCATCAGGTAAATTTTGAGTTCACAATCAGAGGTACAAAAGCAAACTAGAGAGGGAGCCGTGAAGAGTTACTTGGTCAAGGAGAGCAATTTGATCACAATTGGGTGCAAATAAGAGTATTCTGTTAGTATTCTGAATTTTCCAAAGCACGGACCGCTGTGTTAAATACACCCCGCTTGTCGGTAATTCCATGCACCACTGTCAGCAGCTCCGCGTTTCATTTTTTGGCAACTCCACCTCAGCTGCCGCAAGGTTTGTGGTTTATTTCAGGAGCATCGCAATGGCTCAGAGCCACCTAAAGAGACGCTGACTTACAGCTGCTGGGAGGCTGCAGGTGGGGTAAGTTCAAGGCTCCCTGGCCGGGACTCTGTGCCATCTCCCCACGTCTCGGAAGTGAGCTGGGAGATGTACCCTCACCAGCCGCCTGGATCCCCAGAGCCAGTCACAACTGTATTCCCAGGAAATCAGGGCCAGTGGTGGCCTCAAGGTCAAGGAAAGTCAAGTTTATTTGAGACAGAAATTGCTTTGGACTTAAAGTCCACGTTTCCTTATTCAGACAGGTGTTTTTCATTTTGTTTTGTGTTTTTTTAAATTGTTCTTGCAGCTGAGTGTTTACTGTCATTATTCTCCATCATCATCCACAGGCCATGTTCAGTGCCTGCTGGTGCTATGTTCAGCTCTGTATGTTACTTTGGCCACTTAAAGTGTGTACATGTGAGCACGTGCACACACATACACGCGCGCGCGCAGGAACTGGGATAAAACTTCCTTATTGTGTGATGTCTTGTATTAAAGAGGCTTCATGTACAGAAATTGCTATGAGCTGCTGACCTCCAACTAGCTTTGAAATAATTAATAATGTGCTTAGAGGGGGTGATTTACATATTCATGAGAGTTTATATCATTTGGTTCCTAAGCAGGACAGTGAAACAATTTAATGTTTTAAATGCACATCAATTTAGCAGGAGGGGGAGTGGTTTAATATTCTAATGTCAGGATGGAAATAAATACATAATATCTACACCAAGCAATTATATTATATATTTCCAGTAAACTTGGAACGCCTCCCAGGTCGTCTTACACTTTTTATTACTGACCACCTAGAAGTTTGGAAAATTAATATTTCTTATATTTTCTGCTTTTTAAGCCTTTACTAGAAATTCTTTATCTTGGAATTATGTATTTATAGAGGGAAACATTATGAAAAGCAGTGGAAGCTCTGAAAGGAGCAGGGCATAAGAATAGGAGTGGTATTATTTTGTCGGATGTCTTTCCAAAACGCGCTTTCTTCTTCTCTCCCCCTTCTGCTGCCAGGAACAGCTCTTTCTTGTGGTTCATCTGCAGTGATGCTTTTGTCATTGGCACTAGGGCCACCATAACAAAATACCAGAGACCAGGTGGCTTAACCAGCAGACCTTTATTTTCTCGCAGTCCTGGAGGCTGGCAGCCCAGATCCAGGTGCCAGCAGTTTGGGGTGTCCTCCGGGGCCTCGCCACTCGGCTTGCAGACGGCTGCCCTCACACTGTGTGAGCAGCCGTGAGCTCCCCCTGTGTGCTCACCTCCTCTTATAAGGATGCTCGTCACATTAGATGAGAGCCCACCCGAACAGCCTCATTTTAGCCTAGTTACCCCTGCAAGGACCCATCTCCAAATACAGTCACATTCTGAGGTCCTGAGGGTTGTGGCTCCAAGACAGGAATTTTTGAGGAACATAGTTCAGTCCATAACAGCTACCTTCTAGATTCAGAAATAGATTCTAGTTTTCAAATACTTGGCACCCTCCAATTCAGAGAAGGTGTGTTGACATGAACCCTGTACACAAGTTCCATTCCACAGGGGTTTCTCTGCCTGGTGCTCCATCCGTCCCCACCCCACACCCCCACCCTCTTCAGTGTGGGCTGGTTCCCACGTACCAGCTCCAGTGTGCATAAGGATGGCAGGGACCTTTCTGCCAATCATCTAACTGAAAATCTGGACTCACTGACAGGCATTTCAGGGAGGAGCCTCTGAACTTTTCCATCCTTAGGAAAGTGAAAATATAATAGCCTCTGAAACAGAGATGGTTAGGATGGCTTTTGCAGCCCTGTCTCAGCCCCTGGTTCCCCCAGGCGAATTGTCACAAAGCGGGGCCTCTAACAAAAGTTTTACTGGTTATTGTGGACTAAACTGCAATAACAACAGGACGCAAAATACAATGGCTCAAACACACAAATGCAGCTTCATTCTCGCGTGGGTCGGGGAGACAGTGTTAGGTGGGTGGGGGGTTTTCTTCAACGTGGTGTTTCTATAGTTTGGCTTTGCCATCCCTTTGGGACTTATCACTATCTTCATGGTCTGACGGACCTGCAGATTCAGGGTCCAGCTGGCAGAGGGGAAAAAGTGATAAATGAGACATGCATCTGTCTTACAAACCCTAGCAAGGAAATGGCACACATCTCATTCCGTTGAGTGAGACATTTGGCCTCACGTGCTGCAGGGGAGCCTGGGAGATGAAGTCCAGATAAACGCCTAGGTACAGAGGAGAAGAATTTAGCTGGACACCTGGCAGTCTCTTCACAAAGCTCTTCCTTTGGAGTGGGGTAGTTCAGCTTCCATGGCAGACTTGGTTACATGTTTGTCATTCAGGGTTCACGGGCTAAGTGCTGACTTTGCAGCCTGATGGTGCTGGTCCAACTCCAGACCTGCCATGAGGTGTTCAGCTGATTTCTCATCTAAAATGAAAATACGCCTGAGCTCAGAGAGAACCGAGTAAGATTGTATGTGCAAAGGCCAGGCACAGTTCCTGACACATGGTAGGTGTTCTATAGATGACAGCTTCCCAATCGCCACCAGTTATAGACCCCGATTTCAGAATCGATACTTAACGATTCTAGCAAGAAACCGGAAGCTGCAACCTAGGTTTAATTCAGGTTTCATGGCTAAAGAGTGAAAATATAATTTTTGGGGGGGCATTTTTCTATATTAGCATGTTAACAAACAATGGAAATAATTAATTCCTGTGAAACAGGAAATAACATTATAAATATAAAGCAATGCATAAATATAATCCTATAATAACACTTTAAAAGTTATTGACAGAAGTTCTCATTAAGTCTTAAATTATATTCATTATACATAACCATATTTTCCAAACCAGTCGTTTTTATAAAAGGGGATAAATGTAGGAATATATACAGTGTCATTAATGAGACTTCATTATTTATTTCTCTTCTTTTACTGATAACATCAGTAGGCTGCCTTAACTAGGTTGTTAACTAGGTAGTACAACCTTTCAAGCCTTCCTCAAAAGTTTTGTTTTTTAAATAGGCTGTCAATGAGAAATGTCCCTTAAGTGCTTTTGCACTATCATCAAGTATCATATTGAACAAAATATGTAGTATAAAATTTGTTTTACGTTATTCTAAAGAATTGAGAGAAAAAAGAAGCTATCTATTGTGTAGTGCAGGAGAAAACTTTACAACTCCTATTTCTATTTATTTCCTATAGCATCCTTTAACTTGTGTGTGTTTAAATGTACATATAATAGTAGCAAAATTTGTAGTAAATCAATATTGGGATTCATATTCAATTTTTGTTTTTTTTAACTGGTAGAGGCTCCCAACCAAAATTTTGGAGAACACTGATTTGGATGGACCAGTGGATTTCAAACCTTTTTGACTGCTATCCACAGAGAGAAACACATTTTATATCATGATGCTATAAATGTATAAAATAAACACATATATGTAATTGAAAAAACTTTCACAGAAAAATACTTTCCTGCTACATGAGACATGCTCTGATATTTTCAGTTTTAACCTATTTCAGATGCATTTCAGAGGCACCCCAAATGGGTAGTAAATATCAGCCCTGTTTTAAATCAACCCGTTTTAAGCCCTATGCCTTCAAAGGAATACCATCACTTTCTTCAGGAACCCACTTCAGTGTTGATCACTCACTGCAAGTACCAGAAATGGACTTAAGTACCACATAAGTAAATATGTATCTTTATGATTTTTAAACATAACTCATCTTCCTCTACCAAACAATTATTGATTAAATAAACTAATTTTGAATAAAGCAGAAAAGCAAAGCCATCCATCTGTTCTTCTAAACTAGCCATTTAAAAAAGATTAATGAAACACGTACACTTTTGACACAACTTAACAGAAAACGTATTTCAGATATGCAGTTCATTTTCAGGAATGCCATCACCAAAGACAAAGGTAACGTGGAAGCTCTAGGGATGTATGTATTCCTGGTTGGGCTCCCCCTCCTAGCCCAATTGTGGGGTGCTGCCTCCATTGATGCAACATTTAGCGAGCACTCCCACCCCCAAGCCAGACAACTTCATAACTATCATTGGTACAGTAACCTTTACAGAAATATAATTAAATATATTTGAATAGCTGAAAAAATGGTGACTTCTAACAGTGTTTACTTCTTCAGTGTGTTATAATGTGTAAGCAAATTTTCCGTTATATCCTTAGAGGTTTATCTGTACTACACTGGCTATGGCTTTGTCTCTGAGTGCTGATTTTTCTGCTGGGCTGATTCTGCTAAGGGAAACAGTAACGGTTAGCTTGAAATTTGTTCTATGGGAACTACCTGTAAGGTTCATTTGTTAGTTGATTCGTATTTGTTTCTCAAATTAGACTGTTGTGGAGATTGTGCTGGACTAGAAGTCCTTATGGTACCACTAACGCCTAATGAATGTGATGAAAAGCTCTCGCTGAACACGGGCGGGCTTTTTGCATGTGTTACTTTATTTAAGCTTCATAATGATTCTGTGTGCTCGATATTCATAATCCCATTTTGCAGGCGAGAAACCTAAGGTTCGCAGAAGCTAAATTCAAACATAGATCTGCCTGACTCCAAAGCTAATTTTTCCTTTCCACCTTTTATTCATGAACTTAATTTCATCTCTTCCACCTCAAACATACTATGATCCTTGACTCTTGGCCCCTAAACCAAGAGATACTATTTACTGCTATGAAATTTATCAGACTCAGAGTAAAAACACAATCAAGTCAATAAGAAAAGAAAGCACCTACTAACGGGTGTGCAAGCGATACTAACAGCTCAGTCAACGTGGTGTCTTTAGATCAGTGGTTATCAAACCATGTTCCATGGAACCGTGGGGAGGGGTTCTCCATATGGTGTTCCCAGGATTATTTTAGATAGAATGAAATGTGTAGACAGCAACAGTATTCATTAAGTTGTGACTGTTACATTGAGAGTCCTATTTCAGTACTTACCAAGATCACACGAGGCAAAACAAAAGGTCTAAAGTCTTCAAGTCATAGCAGAAAGGTTGTTTAAAATGGTGTAATTTTCTTTATATTGCATTTTTTGAAGAATACACTAAAAGAACTACACATTTTGTATTCTTAATTAAGATAACATTTTTAAAATGGCAAAGATCAAATTTTAATTGCCCCATATAATTGATAGAGAGGGGAAACTTGAGTTTGTTGTTATTAAAATGCTGTGCTTGGGGATATTTTTAGTAGGATCTAAAAGTAAAAAAAAAAAAATGGGGAACTTCACCCTCTAAAGCAACCCAAAGCAATTTTTTCTTGGAATTTCTTATTTCCCATTTTAATTTGAGCTCATTTCAGTTACAGACTATGTACTTTCTGTTGACTTCAGTTAAATCAGGGGGTCTTGGTGAGTTTTTATCACTCATGTATAACTAAGCAAGTAGTAAAAGATATTGGTTCAGAGATCTCATGTTGGATGAAATACCACCACCATCATCGGAATTTATTTACCTAATATACCATTTTAGAAGGTCCTGTTTCAGGAACTGTAAATTATTCTAGGCTACGCACAGCTCCTGTAACCACCGTCAGACCAATAGAAGGAGTAATTACCTATAAAGTATGCTTAACTGTACATACATGCAAAGTATAGCACACTGGGTATAAATCAACCACAGCTAAATTCAAACTATATTTTCTAAAGCAAACCTCTAGGCTGAAATTTTGCCATTCTTCCTCTGATCCGAAAATGAAAATAAATCAAGGTAGAAAAACAGCCGTAAAGCTGATAATGAGATTTGCAACCAGCTAAGACAAGACCTACATCATGAGAAAGTTTGGAAGTCCTGTTAATCATTTCCCCCCATGCCCACAACCTAGAAAACCCCAATTCAGGGAAGAGGCGCTCTCCCCCCTGCTCCCCCCTTGCCGTTTAAATAAGGAGGCTGACACAGGTAGATGTTTTTCATGATCTGAGCACCAAGTCACATGATGTGTTTATGGGAAAGTGAGAGCAGCACTGACAATTGCAGAAGCTTTTGGGGGATAATAACTGGTAACAGAGATATTCTGTTTACCAGAGAGTCTGAAATGAGACTCAAGTAAATAAGCATTTCAGAAAATTACCCAATTACATATTTAACCACTCCAAGGCATCCTGGTCTCCTGGGAAAATAGCGTGCATTTTACAAAATTGCTTATAATTTTGAATTGTGTGTTTGCGAAGGAACAAGTGAGCAGGGGGGAGGCACATTTGTCAGCTTAGCGATGGGGTCTTTTTCAAGGACTTTGAATATAAGAGGAGCACTTGCAGTTGCTTTCCCAATGCCAGTAATGTATATGCTTCAGAATGTTTGACAAACTCTTCTAGAAAGCACTGCAGAGCTATTTGGATGCCTGAGGGATTTAATTAAAAGTACCTTGAGTAGAAGGCCTTTAGCTATTGTTTTAAGAATACATTTTCCTTTTGAGACTGTAACTACAGTGCAAGGAGATAGATTTCTAAGTTGCAGATATTAATTATTCATGTTACAGGAGGCACCCTAATATGTTTGCTGTTTTTATTTCATGTAGAAATGGCTAACTTAATGACTGCGTTCTTTAAAAGTTACACAAATAGTTTAAAATAATTTTCTCTTAACTTGGAAATAGACCTTACTTTCCACTAAAAACAAACAAACTCGTGGTCACATTTTTAAGAAATTCGTTGAATGTGGCATCTTATTGAATGATATGGTTTATATCACCTGAGTTAAAAACATAGACTTTTGTACAGCACTCTACATTTTATGAAGTGTGGAGAATCCCAGATAACGCAGATCTTATCACTGTGGCCGTTTTATAGGAAGAAGTGTCTGCCACGTTCCAGGCTCCATTTGATTTATGGGAGACACGGATAGTTTGCAGAATAGATAAGCTGTGAGCCTCATGCAGATCGCAGTTCAATGGGGATTACAGACATTCACCCAAAACCACACAGCTGTGGAATTACTGACTTAGATGAGCGGTAGAAGAAAC
This sequence comes from Hipposideros armiger, assembly GCF_001890085.2. Lineage (NCBI taxonomy): Eukaryota > Metazoa > Chordata > Mammalia > Chiroptera > Hipposideridae > Hipposideros > Hipposideros armiger. The sequence continues at coordinate 248,196 of NW_017732591.1, forward strand.
ACAAGTGGGGTCCGTGGGGTCAAGTAGGGAAAACCTCCCTGACAGAAAGAAATCCTGAGACAGAAGCGAACAAACCAGGTTTCAGGAATCAAAAGCGCCCAGAGCGGCTGGGTCAGGGTGAGAATGGGCCAGAGAGGGGGGCCCGGCGAGCCCGCCTGCACTTGGGGTTGCCGTGAAAACTTTGGTCTTTCTGGAAATAGGAGAAGCTGAAACGAGAAGAGAGGTGATCAGACGTCCATTTTGTCATTACTGCCAGAGGACAGAGAGTGAGGGCAAAGGGACGGGAGCGAGGGCGAAGCCAGGAGGGCATGGGGAGAGCACGCAGCCCAGCCGTGGGTCCGCTCGGCCGAGAGTGGTGCTGGTGCCGCCGCCGCTGGACCTGGGAGAACACGGACTGGCTCCGGAGTTATTTGGGAGCCGTTTGACAGGACTTGATGGACGTCATCTGGAAGGAAGGCGGGCAAGGGGCAGGTGTTGGAGATTTCCGTTTCCAGCTTCAGCACAGGATGGATGAGAATTACAGCAAAACACCCGTGAAAAACAGATGCATTGTCAGTACTTTTTACCTACCATTAAGATGAATTTGGGGTGAATGCTGTTTTATCCCGAGGTTTCGCAGTAATCTTCAGCTTGTAACTTGCAAATGCTGGCGAATGATCGTTTCATGGAATCCTAAAAACAAACAGAAAATTAATTTTGATTCAGTGTAATGCATGCAGTATTTCATTTTTCACTTCGTTGGGGGGAAAGGGGCCAGTGAGAGTGCTGATGAAATGGAATTCTGTACATTACTTTTGCTGACTCGGCCGCGGCACTGTGCCTCTCAGACCACAGCGAAGGGCAAAGCAGAAACACGTGCAGGGTGCCCTGTCCCGTCATCGTCGGGGACCGTGCCCGCTAGCACAGTGTCAACCAGTGGAAGAAGGTTCCCTCTGCACTGAGACCCTGTAGCTGACAGAACAGAGCCCGTAAAACTGGCCTAAGAAACAAGGAGGTCATTATTAAGGGTGGGACGTCTCCTGTTGCCCAGAACAAGAGTGACAAAGACGCCTTCTTTATCTCCATGAGCCCACGTCGCCTGTTGTTGTCGTCGTCCCCCCACCCTGTCTGCTCCCTCCCACCCTCGCTGTGAACCAGTGCCCTCTGCTTCTCCAGCGCTGGGTCAGGAGCACGCCACCCTAAGCCCATACGCTCCAAGAGTCACGTGCCTTGGTCAGATGACTCCTTTGATTCAAAGATATGCAAACCCTCGTTCAGGAAACACATTGGTTCTCCTGATTCACGTGGACTTGCTATGCTGTGCACCGTATAGCTTAGAGCTCGTGATGTTTGTTCTGGCCAGGGGCAGGCTCGGAGCTGCCAAAGCAGACCCTCCGCAACTGTCAACATTCTGGGGCGTGGATGTTTGTGTGCTGTCCTAAAGCTTTGTCCTTAGTGGTCTCTCACTATTACGTGTTCTCTCCAGTTTGTTTGTTCATTTGTTTATCTACTTTAAGCTTATTGTATCTGTGTATATTTATGTAAGTGTCTCAAATCCTTTCTAGAATTCTGCATGAATAGATAGATAAATATGAAGTTCTATTTGAAAATAGTAATAGAATTTCTTGGTGCCCAAGTGACAAAGCTGTGGCCTAGAAAATAGCAAATATACAGCAAGAGTATAACAATATAGAACATATAACATAGAATTTTATTCCTTTTCCTTAGGCATTTATTACATGGCTCGATCGTAAACTGAACACAGTACCTGCACAGTCTAATAGCTAGCCACTGGTCATATGGGGTTAGTTACATCTAAATTTGCATCAATTAAAATTATATAAAATTAAACCTCAGTTTCTCATGATCAATAAAACAATTTAAATATGTCTGGTAGTTACCATATTAGAGCAAATATAGAACATTTTCAACATCATAGAAATTTCTACTGCACAGCAGGACATCAGATAGTTTGAAATTTCCCCATTAATAGCTTGAGTATAACTTGCTAATTGAAAGACTCAAACTTAAATATTTTGAGTTTTTTCTTAACCATATTTCTGATGCTTTTATCTTATTTATTCACTTCTGTTCTAGCTTTGTAGCTGTCACCATATAAGCCTTACTTTATTCCTAAATTCCACAGGAACGTCGGAATCAACCTACTTATTCTCGGGTCCTCCCCACACCGTCTATTTGCTCACTGTCTTGGCATTGATCAGGATTCCATAGTCATCACGTCACTGTTCTGGCCAAGCCCACTACGACATATTGCTTCTGAAGCCGGGCATCACACGTGTCACGACCGCAGGGAGGCCTTCCTTGACGGCCTGCGTCCCTCTCTCCTTAGCTCTCAGCAGCCCCCATTAGTCGTGTTCATTTGCTTCTGTCTCCTCACCTGCAGAATTTCTGTTTCTACCGTGTTTCCCCAAAAATAAGACTGGGTCTTATATTAATTCTTGCTCCAAAAGATGCATTTTATTCATTTATTCATGTACAAAAATCGACATTTATTCAGATACAGTCATGTCTGGCTGATGATCTTAACTGGGGCTTATTTTGGGGTAGGGCTTATATTACGAGCATCCTGAAAAATTGTGCTGGGATTTATTATCCAGTTAGGTCTTATTTTCAGGGAAACAGCTCTGTCCCCACGCCTGGATGGCCTGCCCACTTCCTTCCATCACCCCACAGACCTCGGTGCGTTCTCCACCCGCTGGACCCCTCAGGTCCAATGTCACGTCCTAATGATGCCATCCTGTTCCACTCCTGAATCCCTACCGAATTACGTAATATAAATGGTTCTTATAACTCCAATTACATTGTAAGCACTTTGAATACAACTCTCGTATCGTCTTTCTTTGAACTCATTTTGCCTAATACCAGCCTCCTCAGGAAAAGCCACTTCCAACAGGCACCAGCTAAGTTGCTGAGGCCACCTAGGCCATGGACTGAAGAAGACAGTGCCTCTCATAGCCCTGTCTCTAGTTCACTGTGGGAACATGGTCCTCCCTTCACCAGTCCAGAATGCTTTCCTCACTTGTAAACTTAGGACGTTGGGCTAGTCAGTTGCCGATGGTTCTACCAGTTTAAAATTCTGTATATTTAAAAAGTAAGTCTTCTAATCTGCTTTATTCTTTGTCCCCTTATATATCTTGATATTACCAGCTGTTAGAAATTGCTGATTTTAACTTATACACCTGGTTAATTTGATGATGGTCATTTGGATGAGAACATTTTTGCAACACTCTACAAGGTCCCCTGTTACTTTGTGCTATAGGGCACAAATCCACCTGTCCATCCATCCATCCATCCATCCATCCATCCATAGACTGAATTATTCCTGAGCTCAGTACACAGTGCTAGTAAGAGAAATGAAAAAGTCAAAAGACGTACTTTCTTCTTTCAAGGGGCTTCCAGTCTTATTTAAAAGTAGACACACAAAATATATGACAATAAATTATTGAATTACTAGCGGCAAATACCTACTATAGTTTGTTGTGACATAATGGTTAATTATATTATTTTTTCTTTTTTATCATTTTTTATTTTTCAACTACAGTTGACATTTAATATTATTTTATATTAGTTTGAGGTGTACAGCATAGTGGTTAGACATTTTTATAATTTATGAAGTGATCCCCCTGACTAGTCTAGTACCCACCTGGCACTATACACAGTTATTACCATATTATTGACTATATTCCCTATGCTTTACTTTACATCCCCATGGCTATTTTTTGTAACTGCCAACTTGTACTTCCTAAGCCCTTCTCCTTTTTCACCCTGCCCCCCAACCTCCCTCCAACCTGACAACCATCAGTTTTTTCTCTGTATCTGTGAGTCTGTTTCTGTTTTGCTTGTTCACTTATTTTGTTCTTTAGATTCCACATGTAAGTGAGATTATATGGTATTTATCTTTCTCTGTCTGACTTATTTCACTTAGCACAATACCCTCTGGATCCAGCCATGTTGTTGCAAATGATACGATTTCATTCTTTTTTATGGCCGAGTAATATTCCATTGTATACGTACCACTTGTTTATCCAATTGTCTGTTGATGTGCACTAGGATGTGTCCATATCTTGGCTACTGTGAATAATGCTGCAATGAACATAGGGATATATATATATATATATATATATATATATATATTTTCAAATTGGTGTTTTGGATTTCTTCAGACACCCAGAAGTGAAATTGCTGAGTCAGACAGTAGTTCTACTTTTTGAGGAACCTCCATACTGTTTTCCATAGTGGCTCCTAGAAGAAATAGGCAGCAAACTCTCTGACATTGTTCTTAGTAATATTTTTTCTGATGTACCTCCTGGAACAGGGGAAACAAAAGGAAAAATAAACAAATGGGACTACACCACATTCAAGTTTTTGCACAGCAAAGGAAACCGTCAACAAAGTGAAAAGACATCCTACTGAATGGGAGAAACTATTTGCCAATGATACATCCAATGAGGGGTTACTGTTTAAAATTTTACTGTATTTCACTATTCTTTGTGCCTTGATTCATTGGGCCTTGATTATGCCAAGGTGAAGGTATTAGAACTGAAATAGAGGGGAAAGTAAATCTTTCTCATATTTAAAGATGCTCTTTCTCTTCATTTAATGTATAATTATCATTAAAATAAAGATGTAAGACTCCACCTCCAGCACACAAACATATGTGGGGTGTTGTTTAGCTGTGCTCGGGCTGGGATGTGTGCTTATGAGACAGATGTGGCCTGGCCTGACATTGTGGCATCATTTTCAAATTCAGCGCAGTCTTACACTGCTACCAATTAAAGTGTGAGTGACACTAACTAATTAAATAGAGGAAAAGGGTATTCATAAGTGGATGATGTAAATAGAAAATAAAGTTAGCAATTGACATTATGACCACAGGATTTTTTTTTTTTTTAAAGAATGAGCTGTGTGTTAAAAGGGTATATTTCGAGATGAGAAAGACAAAAAGCCACTCGATGGACAGACATGATCTGTGGTTTGATCAGGCACATTTAAGCAGTTAACACCTATTCACTGAAAGCACACACATCCTTCAATTTCATCACCAAGCTGCTTTTACGTTAGTGAACTATCAGATGTGTCAACCGATTGGACACACTTGACAAAGCTGAACCCAGTTTTATGCTTAGCTCTGTATGTTCTATATCCAGGGAGCCCCAAAACACACTTGATAGGTGAGAAACACACCTACCTGAGTTGTGTTGGCCATTAGCTCTCCAACCTGTGATAGAAATAAGAACACATCAGCCAAACCATGGAAAAGCAGCATGTGGGATCTACCATTGAATGCGTCTCAGTCAGTGACTAGAAAAAGGATAACTGAAATACGTACACCTGAAACCTATGTAACTTTTCTAACCACTGTCACCCCAATAAGCTTTGATTTAAATATATCTATATATCATTGGCATAGAAAGTGTATAGAATAAAAAAGACGAGGTAGGAAATGAATGTTAGCTAAACCTGGCAGGTGATGAAAAGCTATATTGCTATTAAGCTTTGTTGGAAAGGTTAGCGTCGCGAATTCTGAGGGTGAGTCATTGTTACTATCAGTGGAAATGGGACACAGCCATCCCAGCAGTCTCTCATTTCTAATGGCGTTTTCGTGCCTTCCGAAGCGTTCAGAAACGCACCTTCATGTTTACCGGAAGGGCCGGGCTTTCCTGCCAAACACGTCCTGGTGGATGCCCAGGTAGTTCTCTCACGGTGCCGACCACGCCAGCGGGAACCTGGGCGTCAGCTACCGATGGAAACAGCCAGAGGTGCCATTGGCTGGAACACTCAAATGTTTGCTATGCTAATTATACGCTTTGAAGCATTTCTGGTGTCTTTGAAATGAGAGATGTTTTGAAATGAATGAAATTATACATGAAACCAGTTTGCTCCCTGCAGACTCCTAGAACTTGGGATTTGATATCCTCCTTGGAGATTATTTCACTCACCTGAATATTTTATCGATGAGGAAACTGAGGCCCAGAAAGGTTACGGCAACTGGCTGTGATATTGTGGGGGACAGACAGGATTTACACCCAGACAGACCTGAAACGGAATTTCAATTCTTGTCACCTGTGTGACCTCAGGCGCGTGGTTCCACTTCTCTGGGCTTTGGCGTCCTGCTCTCTGATTGGAAGGATGGTTTTCTACATGGGCCTGAGTTAATTAGATGGGTGATTGCTGTGTATATCAGAAGTTCATTCCTTTCTGGTGCTGAATTGTATTCTAGTGGATGTGCTACTATGTAACCACAGTTTGTTTATCCATCCAGCTGTTCATGAACATTTGGGTAATTTCCAGCGTCTGGTCATTACAAACAAGGCCGCCATGAAAGTTTATGCAAGCCTTTGTAAGTGCGTATATTTCTTTTTCTCTTGTACAAATACCTAGAAGTTGAGTGATTGGATCGTATTTTAGGAGTTTCTTGTTTATGAAACTGCAAAGCTCGTTTCCAAGGTGATGGTACGGTTTGCACTCCCATCAGGAATGGCGGAGGGATCCAGGTGCTCGTATCCTCTGCCGCGTTTCACATAATCAGTTTTTTTCTTTTTCAATTACAGTTGACATTCAATATTATATTAGTTTCAGGTGTACAGCATTAATATGACCTATGGAGTGATCCCCCTGATAAGTCTAGTCTTTTAAATTTTGATGTTCTACTAAGTGTGTAGCGGTATCTCATTTTGGTCTTAAGTTGCATTTCCCTGATGACTAATGATTTTGAGCATCTTTTCATGTGCTTATTGGTCATTCTTGTATCTTCTATGGTGGACTATTCATTCAAATCGTTTGCCCATTAAAAAAAATTGGGTTGTTTCCGTATTACAAAAATTTAAGAGTTCTTTATTCTGAATGCAAGTATATTACCAGATCTATGATTTGCAATTATTGCCCCCCTGTCTGTGCCTTTATTTTGTTTTCTTAACAGTGTCTTTCAGAGGACAGAAGTTTTTAATTTTGATGAAATCCAATTTAGTAGTTGATTCTTTTGTGGGTCACGCTTTGTGTGTCATATCTAAGAAATCTTTGCCTAACCAAAGGTTACAAAGGTTTTCTTATATGTTTTCTTCTAGAAGCTTTGCTTTAGGTTTTATATTAAAGCCACTGATCTATTTAGAGTTATCTCTTGTGTATGATTCAAGGTATGAATCAAAATTTATTTTTTTCATATGGATATTGCATTATTTATATAACATTCTTTTCCCACCAAATTAACTTTTAACCTTTGTCAAAACTCAGCTGGCCATAAGCACGAGGATTTATCGGGTCATCGGAAAAGTCCTGACGTATTTTTTTTTTTATGTTTTTCATTGCAAAAATGCATCATGACTTTTCCAACATGCTCCCTGTTCAGTTCCATCAATCTGCGTGTTTGTATGCCGGTGGCACACTGCCCTGACTGTGGATTTATAATACTTACTGGCAGCAGGAAGTGCTTACCCTTCAGCTTTGTCCTGCCGTGGCCAAGTTGTCCGGGCTGTTCTGGGTTCCTCGTGTTCAAAGTGAGGGGACTTGGCCTTGTCTCCATATCCTTTGATCTTTGGTTCAGTGCTAACTTCCCTTTGCCACACAGGACATGGAGCTCAGTTACAAAAAAAAAAAAAACACAAAACAAAGAAAGAAAGAAAAGAGAAAAATGCAGTTCTTTTGGTCTTGCATATGAAAAAAAATTCTAAAGAAAGAATAACCTGGGGAATAGTAAGCAATAAAAATTAAAAATGGGTAGACAGTTTTCTTTAATAGAATGTTTATTTTAATTTGCATGAACATGATTTCTAAGTGAAAGCCATTAGCTTTTCTGCCACTTTGCCTTTAATCAATCTCATCGTTTTTTTATCAGTTTGATTTCTTCATTTATCAGTTTCACCCCAGCTGATCATTCATTTTCAATGGCTGATGAGTCCTTTCTCAAGACTCACACTTAAAAGGGCTCAGCATTTGTCTAACAAGACATGCCCACTGCCTGTTGGCAACAGAGGGCAACCACCAGTTCTGATGGCCTCTGGGGGCAAAGTTTGTCCCTGTTCACCTGCTTTATAAGGTATTCTCTATGATCCCGTGGCCATGAGGACAGACTGCCAATGATAGATGCCGTTAAGTCCTGATTTATAGAATGTTACATGATGAAATGCTGGATAATAGAAATATTGTTTTATTTCCTGTGGCTTCACTTTGAATGATTATGAATAGTGTTTGTCTAGTATTCATTTTTGCAATGTGTTTCATAATGAAAGCAATAAAATATTTTTGCATTATAATAATAGCAATCACTTCAATACTGCTTACCACAGGTGAGGCACTGTTTTAAGTACCTGTTTCCATATCTATATCTATATCTATCTATCTCTATATATACATGTGTGTGTGTGTGTGTATAAATGCTACCCATAACCCACTATCTGTTAGGAGTGTAATATATATTTATTTTTTCACATGATAGGAATATATATGCATAATTCTTCCATACTCTGGTCGAGTCCCCTTCGTGGTGATGGTTATCAGATCTTTCCAACAAACAATTTCAAAATTGCGAGTGATGGTGATTATTGTCATATGATAGGTCGCCAAGAAGAGTGACAGATATTGTAGGGCTTTCTTTTTTTCTCCCTCTTTTTTTTTGCCTAGTTTCCCTTCTCTTTTACAGGAGTCCTGCCAAGGACCGGCCGAGTGGCTGGGTTGGTTAAGAGCTTGCTCAAGAGTTTGAGCTCTGAGCAACAGCAGTTCGAGTCTGGCCCAAGCTGAGCTGCTATTAAGCTGCCAACAGGTGGCAGGATGGCTCAGCTAAAAAAAAAAAAGGGAGTCCTGCCAATGTCATAGGGTGCTACATTTTGAAAAGAATGTGCTACCTGTGAGGGTTTTTGCGGAAAGCATAGATGATAATAATATAACCTCCCTCCAGGATGTAAGTTCCCTGGTGACAAGACATTGGGCACTCTCATGGTCACTGTATGTTTAGCCCCTTGAGAAATCTTCACACACTGCAGGTGCTCAGTATTATCACTGAATAAAACATTTAAGTCAGGTAAAGTGACCAGTAAAATACTTATGTGTTTGGGACCATATTGGCCATACCCCCACTGAAAAGAAAAAAAGAAAAGATTCTTCAGCGTTCAGCTCCCCTGAGGCGTGACCATTTTGAACATTGTTTGGGGAGCTCTCCATAGCTTTCGTAAGGCCCTCCGTAAGGGAGTCTCTGATATGCCCAAGAGGGTAAACATCACAATCTCACGTTGAGACAGTTGTAGTTTTATTTCAAATAAGAATTTGAGAGTCTAAAATACGTGAGCTAGCTGTAAGGACTATTGTGAAATTCTCTAACACAACATGTGTCATCTTGGCACAAAAGTTGACGAAAGCCCAAAAGGAAAGGTGGTCGCTGCCGCCTGCAGCAGCAATGGTCTAAGGCTGGGAGCACGGTGCTGGGATCTGGCGCCCCCGTTCCTCCAGGGCACCTCAGGACCCCAGGCTGCCCTCCCAGCCACCGCCACCTCAGCCCCAATGCCCAGCATACTGTCACCCCCACCGTCCCCAACAAATACCCACCTCCTCACCCTTCTGTGCCTGCCCTGGGCCCTCTGACACCTCCCCCCATGCCAGGGAGCGTCCCTGTATCCTCTGCCTTTGGGACACTACGGAACCAAGCCGTCACCCAAGGATACCCTCCCCCTTGTATGATGCAACTTCTGTGACATATGGTTTAGGTGAGACTCCCCCTTTAAAAGCTGTAGTTACCGCCACCGCCACCGCCGCCGCCGCCGCCGCCGCCGCCTCCGCCGGTCTCGGTGTCGGGGCAGCTGCGCGGCCGAGCACCCCCAGGCAGCACCTCAGAAGTTGTTGACAACTGTATCCAGCCCTTGCCGAATACATCCGTTCTCCACACATCCGTTGTGAGGCCCCTCCAGGTACAAGGTGGGTACCATGGCTGAGGAGTTTGGCTGCCACTACTGTAGGGACCCCCTGCAGGGGAAGAAGTACGTGGAGAAGGACGGTCACTCCTGCTGCCTGAAGTGCTTTGACACGTTCTGCGCCAACACCTGTGTGGAATGCCGCAAGCCCATCAGCGCGGACTCCAAGGAGGTGCACTACAAGAACCGCTACTGGCACGAAGCCTGCTTTCGCTGTTCCCAGTGCCTTCACCCCTTGGCCAGTGAGACCTTTGTGGCCAAGGACAACAAGATCCTGTGCAACACGTGCGCCCCGCGGGAGGACTCCCTCGAGTGCAAGGGCTGCTTCAAGCCGTTCGTGGCAGGAGATCAGAACGTGGAGTACAAGGGGATCGTCTGGCACAAAGACTGCTTCACCTGCAGCAACTGCAAGCAAGTCATCGGGACTGGAAGCTTCTTCCCTAAAGGGGAGGACTTCTACTGCACGACGTGCCACGAGGCCAAATTTGCCAAGCATTGCGTGAAGTGCAACAAGGCCATCACATCTGGAGGAATCACTTACCAGGATCAGCCCTGGCATGCCGAGTGCTTCGTGTGTGTCACCTGCTCTAAGAAGCTGGCTGGGCAGCGTTTCACCGCTGTGGAGGACCAGTATTACTGCGTGGATTGCTACAAGAACTTTGTGGCCAAGAAGTGTGCTGGATGCAAGAACCCCATCACTGGGTTTGGTAAAGGCTCCAGTGTGGTGGCCTATGAAGGGCAATCCTGGCACGACTACTGCTTCCACTGCAAAAAATGCTCCGTGAACCTGGCCAACAAGCGCTTTGTTTTCCATCAGGAGCAAGTGTATTGTCCCGACTGTGCCAAAAAGCTGTGAAGTGACAGGGGCTCCTGTCCTGTAAAGTGGAATTGAGTCTTGTTCTTTGTGTCCTCGCCCTCTGCCCTGCACCAACTATAGGGAAAGAGTGGCCTTTCGCCTCTTCCAAGTTGCTCTTCTCTCTCTCCTCCCATTGTACAGTATTACTCAAATAAGGGCCCACAGTGATCACATTAGGATTTAGCAAAAAGCAACTCTGCGGCAAAATTCATTTCGTGATGGCTTCCGTTAAAAAAAAAACAAAACACTTAGATTGACTCTTCTGCATGTTTATCATAGAGCAGAAAAGTGCTAACCATTTAGCTGCTTAGCGATGTAAGCAAAAAGCCTAAGAGATAAAGCCCCTACTGAAGTGCCCTTTGTGGCTCAGCTGGGACCCACCGTGTCGTCACGTGACACACACGAGTTGTAGCAGCTGCTCCAACTCACTGCTCACCCTGTCCTGTGAGCAGAAACAGAGCTTACCGAAATGCATGGTTTAACTTTCTCATCAAAACCTTCCTTCTGTTCTTTTTGTGCTTTTGAACGAGTAAAACGAATTTCCAGAACAATAACTTTTGAACTTAGCTGTGATTCTAAACTGACCTTTCCCCTGTACTAATGTTTGAGTTCCCCGTGTGGCGTGTTTTCTAAACGCTCCTACTATCAAACATGGAACATGCAGGTGATTTGGAAAGTAGGCAGATCTGAGAAAACGAGCCTGTTTCAGAGGAACATCCTCACAGCCGATACTTCTGGAAGCTTAACAAAACTAACCCAGCTGTCCTTTCTCTCTTTTTTAAATAATAATAGTTTTGTTTTAATTAATAGCAACATAGTTTATGGGTTTGGAGACTTGCATGAAAACATTTTAGCCCTCTCAAATGTTCCTGCAGTTTTGAAATCATCCTACAGAAGTAATCATAAAACTCTAGAGGGGTAGCTGAGCAGGCACCAGGACTGTCATTGACACGGATGTGACATTTCCAAACAGTGACAGGTTGAATTCCTTGTAACATAGTAGCTGTCTGCTCTTTGTCCGTGTGTTAAAGAGGCCCACCACATCCCTTCTCTTGTGATTCTTAGGACTGTTCCTCAAGAGCTTAGCTGGATCTCCAGGGGAGTGGGGAGGCCACCATCCTCACAGGCAGAACTGGATTTCCATGTAGTGCTTAGCTGAGATGCAGGATCACCTACTTACTGTATTCTATCTACATTGTTATATTACATAGTAGAATGAGACGATATCAAAAGTGAACATGTAATGACAATACATATTAACATTCTCGTAGCCGTGGTTAGAGAAGCCGATGCCTCATTTCTACATTTTGTCATTAGCTATTATCATCTGATGTTTCGGTGTATCCTTACAGAAATAAAGCAGCATATAAATTTTTTTAAAAATTAAAAAAAAAAGCTGTAGTTAAACCATACATCATATAAGCCAGGCGCCTGGCCACAGCTCCCTGTGTGCTTTCTCTATTCTCCGTGTAATCATTTGCAATTACTTAGTCGTTTGTTAGTGTATTTGATGTCATCTCTCAGGAGGCAGGAACAATGTCATCTTGGTCACAATTGAATTCTCGGTGCTTATCACCGTGTCTGCAGGCACATCGTCGGGCGCAGTAAATTATCAGTTGGATTACTTAACACAAAGAAATATAAGATAGAATCTGGCCCTTAGCATTTATGCTGCTATAATTCTTAACTTATTTTATGACTGTATAATTTTGTTTATGTTCTCACGCACTTTTAAAAGCATTAACATATTTTAAAACTTAAATATCGGCATGAAATTTACAGGTAATCATACATTTGTAATGTAGTGCAGATTTAATGCGAGATAAGAAACGCAGCTATTGTTTGGGTTTCAGGAATGGGAAGACGTGAATAGATGTTGGGCCTGGAGCCAGGGTGTCCGGCGGGCTGGCAGGACTGTGACGGGTCTGCAATGTGAGGAGGGCGTCATGCCTGTCCCTCCCCTTGGAGGAAGCCGAACAGAAAAGGGGTCTTACCTGAAGAGGGCTTACCTGTCTGCTCCACTCGTCCTTGTAGGTGTTGCCCGAGAAGGAAATTTTACGAATTGGGCCAGGAAATAGACCTCTGTAAAGGACACTTGTTCTAAAACTACGTGTTTTACGCTGTTTGTAAATTGATTGGGTTGAACTTTATTTTACACAGTTCACCCGTGTGTGTTATTTGGGACGTGAATAACTCATCTCCAGAGAAATGAAAACTAGCGTGTAGGGTATTTAGGGAGACCCCAGGTTAATGTCAAACCAGGCGTCCTAACCAGAGAGAGGCAGTTTCACATGAAAGCGCGGCTGAGCTCCCTCCACGCTGCCCGTCTTCTCAGGGTTGGTGTTGCTGTGGCTAGTGGGACACAACTGCGTCCCCTTCGAGCGACTCACTAACACAAGTAATGTTTGGTGTACCTAAACCTGAATCTTCTTGCATCACGGTGGTCACACCAGATTTATTGATTCACCCATTAAATCAATTCCAAGGGCAGATTTTTCAATACTGGCTTTTAAAATATTAACTCACTTATGGATTTGGCAGGGATGGTGGGGGGAAGGCCTCAATGCCTCATTTATAGCTATTTGAAATCACCAGCCCGTCTTCCGACTTATTAGGTGCAACAATTATTCAGAAATAGAAGTCAATTAGAAGTTCCAATGGAAAGCATGAAAAAGAAATTTCCCTAGGGTATAAATGTGTTACGCGGTAGTGTCGTTAAGTCAATTAAATTACAGCCCATATTTTGCTAAGACATAAAAACTCTCAATATGTCTATGTAATAAGAAAATAGAATGGGCTTTGAGGTTTTCTCAGAAAACAACAATTTTGTCAGAATTAAATGTGTGTGTGTGTGTGTGTGTGTGTGTGTATGACTTATACTTGTGCTATTTTCATTAATGTCCTATTAATTTAAATATTCCAGTCAAATTATATTGCTTCAACCAAGCTATCCCGATGTTTATAGGAAGGAATGTTTATAGTTAGATATCATAACCTAAGGCAATGCACACACAGAATATAAACTCAGCATTTCATATACCTATGTGGAAACGGAGGCCTTTTTGTTGTTTTTCAGTGCATTCTGATTTCCAGTTCTTGTAGGTGAGAGGTGAAGGAACCGGGAGGAGAGTGGATGGTGAAGAGGGAACACTGAATAGACGGGACTCTGTAGATCTAACCGCACATGGAATTGAGGTGAGGGAGGCTCCCCAGAGGAGACTAGGCCCAAACTGGGTCGGTCAGCCAGGGCTCTGGGAGCAGAGAGCATTACTTACCGCTTCTCTCCACAAACGCCCCCCTAATCTAGTGCTGCTTCTCCTCAGAGGAATGTAGACCATTCCAGAACTCTCCAAGGAAGGGATTTTTTTTTTCCTTCATGACGATAAGACGTACAGATGAAGGAGAACAGCAAAACCAAGACACCTTGATAAAACTTAAATTGCTGGAGTTGAAGACTTAGTGAAAAATTTAATGCATTAAAATATACTAGGAATCACCTGTTCTAGTTAGAAACCCATCATGTAAATAATTACTTTCCATCTTCCTTGAAAGCACTAAACTGATGTATAATTTAACATACACAAATGATGTGTAATTACATATGTATGTATGAATGATATCTCACCATAATGCATACATACATACTCAGCACTTTGCTACTTGTGTGGTTTTCAGAGACAGGTGTGGCTTCCTAGGTTCTGCAGTTGTGCCCTCGAGGTGGGGTGTGCGATGTGCCCACGCACAAGGAGACCTTCCCAGGTTAGAGGCAGCATTGGGGGCATGCAGCCAGCTCCCTGCTCCTGAGTAGCTGATGCTACGGGTCAGCCGTTGAACCAGAGCCAGGACTCTCTTCCCTTGGTCCTGCCAGACCCTCCCTCTGTCTCCCGCAGTGGAAATGCCTCCCGGCTGCCTCAGGCTGGGTGTTGGTTCGCTCTGTTCTCTCTGGTCACCTTTTCGTGCCTGGTGGCATTTACATCAGTTGCAGGGAAGACCACAGAGAGGATTTCCCAAGAAGCCTGTGATTAAAAGGCACTTAGGCGGAGTAGCTACCCTTATCCTCTGCTTAGACGTTTGAAAGGAGACGACAGCCCTCAGTAGCTGAAGCACAGGGGAGTGATGGTAGAGGCGAGGAGCTCAGAGAAGCAGTGGCAGCTGGCTCTCCATACCCTTGGCAGCACTGCCTTCCCGGCTGCCCCTTTTCACTTTTGCCTCATTAGAGTTACCTGCAGAAGAGAGCCGACTCTTAATTAATGCCACTCTCAAAGGGCCCCACCAGTGCCCCTGCGTGGACTGAGACGCAGGCAGCCACCGTGTTCCTTCCTCCAGGGACTGGTGTAGCCAGACCTGCCTGCTGGCGTGGGCAGCTGACCAAGCCCTCAGGGAGGACGAGCTGTTTCCTGAGCACAGATCAAAGCACGGATACAAACGTTACGCCAATATTTTCTTTAGATTACATTTATGGTCTGCACTCTGGGAGCCGAGGGAACTTTATAGTCTGAGTTTCATTTTTATGTATATATTTGTAGTCCATAGACAAAGAAATGTAAGAGGGTGACTGAGAATTGGCAACAAGTAAAGAAATGTGTCACCCCACTGATACAGTTTTATATTTACCAACAGTTTTGAAGAAATACATTGTACCCATCACTAAAAAGTATAAAATGTCTCTCTGTGCATGCGTGGGTTGTCGATGCATCCTCAAACCATACAAAACATGTCACAGTGCCCTGGGTCTGTTGTAAAAGGGGACTCATCCTCATAAGTGGGTCTCAGGTGGAGGGCAGCTCAGCGCCATTTCCTCTGCAATTCCGGTCCTACCTGGTCAAGTCCCGATGTCAGAGCTGGTGATGCACCTGAATGAAACCCCTCACCAGGACAAGGGCAGCAGGTCCCGAGGAGAAAGCCACATGATCCCTCTCGTTCGGGTTAGATTCTGTCCGTATATTGCTTCAGCATCACCACACTCAGGCTTCCATGAAACCCAGGGAGCGCTCAGTGAGACACGTTTTTGTCAGCTACGTGCTCACCATAGTCCCTGGAGAATTCCCCCAAATTCCATTAAATCCTGGTACTCTGTTCAGTAAATAGCCATGAAAACACCGTGGTACTTAGAGCAAACCCTCACTTCCCTGCTAAAACCTTATATTACAACCGTCTAATTACCATGTTGTGCAGTAGCCTTGTGGGACTGCCACAGGTAATTAGAACTCCGGAGCTTTTCTGCAGTAATCCAGTAAGGACCTCTTAACTAGAAAGGATTACGCGCTGTTAATATTGCTGTGCCCACGTGCTTTCTGCAGTTGTTTCAATTAATACTTGGCAGCCAAACAGAATGTCATGCGGCTCCATAAACGGTGACAGTTCATGAGTCAATCCTGCAATGAATGGGTTGCCTTCATGTCACTTCCCTCCATCCTCGCTCGCGCTCTCTCTCTCTCTCTCTCTCTCTCTCTCTCTCTCTCTCTCTCTTTCATTCTGTCTCTATCTCTCTCTCTCTGCAATTTTTTAGTAATCAATATGCTGATGAGAAGAATCTCATATCATTGCAATTTCTGTGAATTTTCTTTCTGTGAATTCAGGCTGATTTCTCTTTAGTTCCTCTTTAGATGAGCAGTAGACTTCTAATGTGGTTGTAACTCTCATCCCCTCTGTTATAGAAATCTCAAAAGAGCGGAATGGGAAATGGATGACAATTTCTTCTTATCACAGTTTTTCTTCATCTGTTCCAAGCAGCAGGCACTTATAGGACCAGGGACCTTGTTGTTTTCATATTTTTGACTCTTTAGAGTCCAGCACATAGTACCTGTTCAATAAACGCCCATTGACTCAGCAGACATTTGTATTCTGCCAGTGCTGTGCACAGAGAGAGCCCTCGGTAACATTTGATCCATGCTTCTACATCAATTGAAAATGTTTCTACAATAATATGAAAATGAGCTGATACTTCAATATGAAACTGGACACTTAGAGTTATATTTATGGATAAGATCATCGTTAAAGTAGTCACTTATACAGCGTCAGTATTTCACACACACACACACACACACACACACACACACACACACCACACACACGTATACATTCATTTTACCCAACAGTCGCTGCTTTCTTAGCTCGCTGGGTTGACCCCTCTCCATCTCTGTCTCCCCGCCTTTCTCTTTGTCTCTCTTCTCTGTGTTTGAGTGTTAGGCTTGGGGAGGATCAGGACACAGACCCAGCTAATGACCACCTAGTGATAAAACAAGAACTGGCCTTGCCGGGGGTCTCTTCTGCCCCATGACTAGATTTTGGCAGTCTTGGATGGGGCGCTGGTAGTTCTGCTCTTGGGGAAACCCTGCAGAAGCCCTCCATCACGGCACACCCACAAGCCGGCATGCGCAGTGGAGAGGCCCTGGGTATTGCTCAAAAGGGACTGGGTTTTGAATCTCGGTGCCTCTTCAGGAAATTCCTTGACCCCTCACTGTGTTATTTCATCCGTAAAATGAGACTAATAATATCTAGTTCACAGAGAATTGTGGCACTGGGGAGACATGCCTGGGTCTTAGGCGTTTCCTCACAAGTGCAAGTTTCTGCCTTTGCATCCAGCTCCAGGACACCTTGTCCTTCGGCAGGTAGGGGCTCTCCTGTTGAAAACCTTTCCTCCCTCCTGGAATAGCCCCTCCTACACACACACACACACACACAAAGGGAGGGTCCCCTGAGGCTCTGCGTGAGGCTGGAGCAGGGGCCCTGGGTCAGCCTTGCTCTCAGGCACAGATAGCACAGGGATATTTGCAAACCCTCTATCCTTGTCTTAATCCTATTACAATCCTAATTGAATCCACACGAGGCAGCAACAATCATGCTTATGTCTAATTGACTGGAAAGTAATGATCACTGTGCTTCCCATCAGGCATGTATAGAGACATCAGACATTAGCTCACCCCTGAACTGACCTGCAGTCCTCTCCTGCCCCACCCCCCCACACCAGAGTCCTCTTGCTTGGAAACTCCAGTATATTGCAGGCTCCGTTTCCATAACGTAGCCTTTGAGTAGGGTGGTAATTATATGCTGCCCTTGCTGCAACCTGGGTTACCGATTTCAAGATTTGCTCAACCCAAGATCTAATCCTGTTTTCCTCCCAAGAACCCCCACGTTTTCTCTCTGTCTTTGTTTTACTAGCAGCTCTACTCTCAGACTCCTTCCTTATTTGTAGCATATTTCCGTATCCATGGATGAATAATATATATATATTTGTTTCTGTAATTTTATTGGCATGATTTATGGAAAAGAAGGGTAGATTGTTATTATTTTAAGGAATTAAGTCCACTAGTGCTTTATCTAAAACCAAGGCCCTAGAAGAAAAGACCTAGTCAATTTATTAAGACATAAAACTTTGGATAAACAATCATGGCCCTCAGATGGAAGGCTTTTCTCTGTGCTACTCCTTATCCAGGGCACACCCTCCCGTGCCTTGGTCTTCTCACCTGTCAAGTGAGCATAATGTCTGCTCCGTAGGGCTACTGAGACTGTATGAGGGGCTGAGCGTAGCGTCTGGCAGGTCATCGTTCAGCACATATGAGCTGCTGCTCTCATCATGTCACTGTCACTCAGAAAGCGAGTCCAAGTGCCATCGACTTGGATTTGTTCTAACCTGAGCTCGCATCTTCTGTGGAAGGTACCTTGTTGGACTTGTATTTCATGCAGTCACTTAACAAACCTTTATGGGACAGGACGTTGGCCCACACGTCACTCCCAAAGCTGGGAGCCTCAGGATGGTGATGGAAAGACAAGGATTAGATGCCATTTGGGGAATTTTCCAGCTTTGTGGCCTTGTCCATGTGAGCCTGGGTCATCGTTTCCTAATATTAGGAATGTTAATATTATTACTAACTCATCAATATATTTCCTAGTGAATAATGAGAATTGGAAATAAGGTATGCAAAGTTAGCGCAGGTTTCCTGTAGCAGACAATAAATCGTGGTTTTGTTACAGACGTGGGCCTGTTGCCACTCTGTGCGCTAACACTGCCTCTCGCCTTCACTGGGTTCTAAAGTTCTGTGTTAATTGGGGTTTAAAGTTCTGTGCTAACTCACAGTGTGCCTCCATCCAGGGGAAGCTTCCGCGCCCACCACGCATACCATTAGCCCAGGTGTGGTTACTTGGAAACTTGATGGGGGAAATATGAAAGTTTCAGATGCAAAATATTTTTTATGAGTTTCACAATTTGGGGATTATTATACCCAGCTTGTAAAAAATAAAGATAATAATTAACAAAGTGCAATTAGCCAAGTTACGGAGTAAATATTTAGAGTAGTTTTCAGAAACAAATAATATATTGATCAATAGATATACAGATAAATAAAAAACATGTAACTGTGCTAGCATCTGAACTCTAAAGCAGACACCATATATATCCCACAGCGGATGTGCCGGGAGAATGAGGGCGGGCTCCCCAGGGCCCCTCCACCTCCATGTCCCCCTCTCCGAGGCCTCCTTGGTCAGGAGTGAAACCCCAGGGCTCCTTGGAAGACAGTTTGGTAACTGCTTCTTCATGGCGAAGATACAGCAATAAGAAATACATGCACGTAGATCGTACATGCATTTCCTTATGGGGCACACCTGCAGCAGGATAGACCAGACTTCTCAGTGCCTTATGTTAGAATCGTTGCCTAGCATGTATTCAGTTCTGAATTATATTGTTGGTTGTCCTCACTAACATATGCCTGTAAGCCAGTTTGAATGTCAACATTGTTTAACTGAAAAGTCAGAAAACGGAGAATGAAGAGCCACACTTGACCTTAGGTGAACCTCTCCCTTCACAGAGTGTGGTCACGTTCTCATCGGCAGGCACGCACCATGCCCTCCCCTCCCCCCGCGCTGTCCTGGGAACAGGAGTGGCCCGAGGCTCTGCCTCTGAGGGGCTCACATGCCAGTGGGGTGGGGGAGGAGGGACGGCATGATTCTGCATTGCTCAGAGATGGTTATGATTATGGAAGAAGCTAGAAAGCAGGTTCAGGAGGAACACAGGGGGCCAGGACACCCCGATCTCTAGAACATTCATGCCAGATCTTGTCTGTGAAAAAGTAGCCATTGAATCCAACAAGCTGAAACTTAAGCGGTTGTGTTGTGGCGGCGATGCGGACCAGTGCTTGTTAAAACACCACAGGCTCCGGGTGTGTCTCAGAGCCTGAAGCTACGTGTGCTGGACTGGGGGGGGGGGCAGGAAAGCCCCAGCAGCAGGGCTGATTCAAATCCTGACTCCTCTCACAACTCCGGGACCTCTCTCAGGGCGGGCCTGTTGTCAGACAGGACACGCAAGCCCTCCGTCTGCACCCCCAGCTGTGCTTCCAGCTGTGCCTCCCTCTGTACAGGGGCTCTCGGAGCTGTGAAGGCGCCCAGCCCCTCTCCAGAGGCTCGGTTAGGGCTGCCTTCTCTATGTTCCATTTCTCATCAGTGGTCTGAAGGGGAGGAGCACGTTGATAACTGTGGATGAACCCTGTGAGCTTGACACTTCCTGGACCTGTGAGCGCTCTGCTGAGGAATGGCGCGCACTTCTTGCTTTCTGAGTTGAGCCTGGGAATAGTTCAAGGGCACAGAAAAAGATTGCTGGAATATTGTTTTAAGCACACCACATTCAACATGCCAGAGAAGAGTCAACGTAGGAATAATTTGGGGGTACTTCTTATTAATTTGGGATGGTGTAAGTAATGTTCTGAAGGCAACGAGGCAAGGTGGAAAATCCGCGTGGGCAGTAAGAGCGTCGTCCCAGGGTGCTCCGTCCATCGCCAGTCCTCACTGCCCAGGCCTCGTGCTGGGTGCTGATACCGAGCAGGGCTCCCCGCTCTGTGGGGATCGCGTGGCCTCCGAGGTGAGCTGCACTGGGTTTTCCTCTGGATGGACAAGAGGCTGCCCGCTGTCATACAGCCAGGCACACACACACTATGTCAGGCTGAGCTCGCTACTAGGTGCTCTGCGCCTCTGAGTCCTGGCCGAGCGTAGGGCAGCCGCTTTCAGCTTCTGTGTCAGCTCCCTGTCGTTTGCTTATCTGTCACTGAGAGTTTTCATTTCAAAGGTCGTGTTACCATCAGAGATTGTGTCCATTCTTAGACTTCATTTCTAAGGGTTTGTAATCAGGTCCTCGGAGAAACAATTAGATGTCATGACCACTGAATGAATCCACTGAGTCACCCGTACGTTAACACGAGCTGTTGGAGAAACTGTCTAGTTTGACAGATGCTTTTAAGCTCCTCGGAGTAAGTAGACAGTCTCCTGAATGATCTCAAGGGTAATGTCAAAAGTTTGAACTCAAGCGTAGACCCTGGAGAACAGGCTAACTTAGGAATGAATGGCTTTGGACAATGTATTGGGGTAAATTCTGGACTTAAGGATAGTGAACAATTATTTGCAATTTACAATTTGCAATTACTCAGTTATTCCTAAACTAGGCTTACCTTTATTTCAAAGCCCTTAAATTGTCAGTCCAGTTGAGAATGTGAGACAGTCTCACCTGTTTCCTGGAGATGAGAACACAGTCTACCTGGTACGTGTCTCCATCACACAGGCCTGTGGCCTCCTAGCACCTGCTTTT
>NW_017732592.1:0-2490 GCF_001890085.2 Hipposideros armiger
TCACTACTGTGTCCGTGTCACTTAACTGCAGAGACGTAAAGATTTCAAGACACAACTTTACTTTATACAAATGTTGGAATTTTGCTTTAGGAGAAAAAGTTCAAACCATTTATTTCATGACTTGGATGTTTGACCAGTTAAAATGCCAATTATTGCACTTTTCACAGAACACCAGACACCACTGTCCTTTGAAAAATGAAAATTAATTTCTAAAATCCATCACCATAAATATATGTAAAAGCAAAATGGTGCAATCACCTCTGTAAAAATTGTGGTGAACTGCTTAGTTATTTTTACCAATGACATTTGTTCCAGTACACTTCAAAGGACTTTTTTTAAAGCTAATATTCTAGAATTTAACTGCACTATAAAATTTAAGTCAAATTCCAGTCACCAGAGTTGGAAGTTCTTCCATTAATATTTTCCATACATAATTCAAAAAGTTCATGGTGAAGTTATAAATATCTACAGAACACCAGGAGGGCCAAACACATTCTAGCAACTAATAAATGCCTTATGATACTGTATATGTTAAATGCTAAATATTCTAAAATCTCAAAAATCATCTACTCATACAATAAACAATGTATTCATTATAAACAGGGATTTTTTTTATTATTGATGGCTTTTATTTAAATTTCGGTGATTACAGAACACATTTCACCATTTCTAAATCACGGCATGAGATATGCCGCTGTTCATAATTTTAGTGAAATTTCACTGAGTTCATCGGTTAGAGTAATATTTTTAATTTATGACAAAGTTTTCTCTTGCATATTTAACCACTGCAGCATACTGGCAGAAGAAAAATAATTTCATTGTGGAGGCTGGGGAAAATTCTTCCAGATCATAAAAATTAAAATATTTATGAGTTCTCCAGTTCAGAAGTAAACTAGTTCTCTATTATATAAGAAAATAAGTATGTACGGGAATAAAGGGGGAATGTTATATTCACTAAGCATATATTAGGCTTTAGTATGATTGTATTATATAAACATTTTGTTGATATTTATTAAGAAACTACAAGAATCTATTCCCCCTCTAAACATACATATATTTCCCTTGCCCTCAGGAACTATTTCAGTATTCAATAATTTTTTTAAAATATATGAAATAGATCCAGAGATGGTGTCACAGTAAAAATTAAATGTATTGCATTGAGTTCGTGGTTTATGCTTCTCTCACTTGAATATCGTATCAACTTCTCTTTTGAAGTGTCATAACTTACATTAGCATTTTAAATGCTCCAACAGTTCTATAAGTAAAGGAAATGTTTTCCCCACATAATTTTCCACTGTTTTAATTTAAACAAAGATCTATCGTTTCATCCTTTTTGGAGCATGTGCACGTGTGTGCACACACACACACCTAGTACTTTTTTATATGTTATGATTAAAAATTAGATATTTATTTTTTCAAAATTTTATTGTGGCAAAATATACACAGCATGAAATTTACCTTTTGAACCATTTTGTGTACAGTTTAGTGGCAATAACTACATCACACTGTTGTACAACCATCACCATTATGTACCTCTGGAACTTTTTCATCTTCCCAAAGTGAAACTCCATTCCCATTAAACACTAACTCCCCATTTTTCCCTCCCCTTCACCCCTAGCAACTGCCATTTTTTTATTTCCATTTTGCAATCTGCTTTCTGTTTCTATGAATTTGATTCTTCTACGTACTTTATATAAGTAGAATGATATACTTACCCTTTTTGTGACTGGCTTATGTCACTTAGCATAATGTCTTCGAGGTTCATACATGTGTGTCTGAAAATTAGGCATATTTCATATGCAAATTGTTCAGCTAGCCAATGTGTACTTTTAGATATGCTTGGTACATATTCTAATTATTTTATTAGAAATAGTTTAATTATATTACATATTATATTTTATTAAATGTCTCTATACAGCATCATATTAATAACCATGAAAAGGCTATTGTCAGGGATGCTGTAGTTGTCCTTTGGTGACTGACTTATTTCACTTAGCATAATGATTCCACATATATATAAGGTATGGAAAAGACTCAAACTCATAGAAACAGTGGTTAAGAATAGAACAGTGGCTGCCGGGGGCTGGGGAACAAGGAAATGGGGGGTTGTTGTTCAACGGGTTTAAAATTTCAGTTATGCAAGACGAGTCAGTTCTAGAAATCTACTGTACAGCAGAGTGCCTATAGTCAACAATACTATATTGTACACCTTCCTTTTCAAACGTTTTGCCACTTGTCTGCTCCACCAGCACACGTTCAGCACGACCAGTGGTTTTCGTCTTTTTGTTTTGTTGTGTTACAGCATTTAAATGATCTATTTGAAGCTGAAAGTGCTGTCACAGGATAGGCGATGAGGCCTTTTAGGGTCGACTTGGTGACGTTTTACTGGCCGGGAGCATCTAGTCTGTTTATAACTTTGACAGGTGATACCCTGCACTCCATCACGACTATAAGACTTCTACTGAATTCTGCAAAAGGGCTTGAAGTGAA
>NW_017732592.1:4611-5409 GCF_001890085.2 Hipposideros armiger
AAAAAAAAAAAAAGTAAGAGGAACTTAGTAATGAAAGAACTCCACAGTGTGTGTGCTTTTGGGGAAAAACACACTGACTGTATTGAGTATAGCACACTGACATTCAGGAGTTAATATTCACGAAGTCTGCAGACTATGGTTAGTACTCCTGGTGCTATTCAAACTCCATATCTAAACTACACCATCCTAGAGATTCATCCTAAAGTGGGATAAAAAGAAGATATAAAAAGCGTTTTTCTTGTGCTTCCTGAATTTGGAAATTCTAAGAAAACTTTGTATTACAAATTCAAATTGGTAAAATACAAACTTGAAAGTATATGTAAAATGTTTCAAAGTGGTTTTAACTTTCAAAGGGATGCCCATCTTCTTTTGCAATAATACATATAGGCATGTGTATATATGCACAAATAGATTAAATACTTTAGTGCAGAAAATAATGTAACATATCACTTCTAATAATCCAATTGCTATATAAATAATCTCAGAGCAAAAATGATTGTACAAATATTTACATGAAATACTCATGTTTGCATCAAAATATATGGATAGGTATGCATCCAAATATGTAAATATTTTGTAATATGTAAGATGGTTACATTTTTATGTCATGTCCCGTATGTCAAGTTATCTCAATCAAGCAAACATGCCAGGTTTTCTTTGGTCAAATGAGGTTACATTATTTGGGAAACTTAACAGACTAAGAAGTAATACTATTTGTTGATAAGCACAGACATATGTTCCTGCATTCACTCAAAGGACATAGCAGAATAGTATCACGATATACTCTACTGGAAAAAT
>NW_017732592.1:7579-8635 GCF_001890085.2 Hipposideros armiger
TTTTTTTTTTGAATGAAAAATAGAACCACCCAAAAATTCCATTGAGATCATATTGGTAAGTGGATTATTGTGTTTAATGCTAGGTGTCTAAGAATTAATAAAATTGCTGTTTACAAATAGGTAGAGGATTTCTTCCTTGCTTCCCTACCTTGTTTCCTGCATCCTTCTTCACTGCTCTTATAAAATCCTTACTCAATCATCAACAGAAACATATCATACGAAGAGCTTTTCATGAAAAGATGACATTTATCTTACTGTAATGTTTTTCTCTTGCTCAATAAAATACCTCACTAAAATAAAACACTGCAACAAAATAAATGTCAAATTTTTAATAATTTTTTAAAACCCAGTTGTTTGTCCCCTGAGAACTGACTCGGTGGTGAGCACACAACGTGATATATAGATGATGTATTACAGAATTTTACACTTAAAACCTATGTAATTTTTCCATTGTTACCCCTAATAAATTTAATTTTTTTAAAAACTCACTTGTTTGTGATACAGGAGCTGGGTTCATTGTAGTTGGAATTCATCTTTTCTAAAGAGGCACAGTATTGTAGTTGCTAAGTTACCTCATGTGAGAACTATCATGTGGTTAAATTATAGTTCCTTTTAAATATGACTAGGCTTGAATTGAAATGGGATTTTTTTCAAATACTCTCCATAAAAGGCCTGAAAAAAGGTGCTGGGCCTTTTTTGCCCAGTCATGACTACCAAGTATGGCTGGCATGCTACTGGGGTATCTGGAAGGCAACCGCAGCCCTCCTCCTCTTTAACCCTTCCCACAGCTTCCTACATACTTGGTCAGAATGGAAAAAGTCCTACATTTAATAAAGGATAGCAATCCATAATATATGTCTTCGAGGGGAAAGGAACAAAGAGGTTCCCTCTTCCACCTGCTTGCCTGTTTAATGGAAACACACGCATGCACACACCGATTACAATTATTCATTTGTTGAACAAATAGAGAGGTTTTGCAGTGTTAGCAACAACCACCGAAACATTAAATTAGCACAGAGACCCCACGAGGAACAGTGCTGATAGTTACAGAATGTG
>NW_017732592.1:9015-21097 GCF_001890085.2 Hipposideros armiger
TGAGGCCTAACCCACACACATAAGACTGATGACTGAGGAGCATATTAGATCCTCTGAGGCCTGTGAAAAACCACCCATGGTCAGAAAAAACTACAGCTTCCCAGTTAACCATCAACAATATCCTTGACTGTACCCTTTTTACTTGGGCATCATCTTCACAGCTCTTTTTCTTCAATAGTCAAGGAAAAAATAAGTAGTTTCACTTATGCATCTGGTTTTTTAACTACTGAAATTAGTATTGGAATGCATGAAGGGAAATGTCAGGCAAATAGTAAGGGACGCAATAGAAGAACAGAAAATTTAAAAAGGTAAATATAAAAAATCTATGAATTCTTACAAAAGAATTTCTTTAATAATCAAGAAGTGCTAATTAAAGGAAGTAAGTCTCATTTTCTCCAATGAAATGCCTAGCTTTTCCAAAGGTACACAGCATTAGCAAGCGAAACAACCATGCATTGCTCGCTCAATGTAAGATAAAGGCAAAGTACTAATATTCCTTGAGGTTAGTTAACACCATGTGAGAGGCAGAAAGACAATAAAGCCTTGGATTGCGAGTAACTTGGTTTGCAAGTGTTCTGCAAGACGAGCAAACATTTGTAATACATTTTAACGTGGTAAATGAACGATGTCTTGCAATATGAGTAGTTTGCTTCCAGAACGAATCATGCTCGCAAACCAAGGTATTACATAGTTGATTGTATAGCAAATAACTAATTCATTGCTGTCCAATATGGTAGCCACAAGCTACATAGGGATATTTCAATTTGAATTAAAATTTAGTTCCTCAGCAGTACTAGCCACATTTCAAGTATGGCTAGTAGTTACCATATTGGAGAACACAGATATAGAAAATTTCCATTACCATGGAAAGTTCTATTGAACAGTGATGAACTAGATGTTGTTAACATGTAAATAAGACACTTGGAGTAAAAGCTGACTTCTTTTAGTCTCTTCCAGCTTAAAGTTTCTGAAAGACTTTCTTGTTTGCAAAAACATAAAAATCATATATTTGTTAAGAATTACTTAAGATCAAGTATCAGTTTGCAAACATATTTAACAATTTAAAAAATATTAAATTTAAATCACATTTAATATAAAAAACTATGTATGCTGCTATATGCTTTCCCCATAATGAATATCATAGTAAAATTATATAAAAATCCTTGCAGCTACAGCTGTATATTTTCACAGCAGCAAGAGATTAGATATGCAGAAATATCAATTTGGATTTCAAAAATTGATAAGTTTAAATTTAAGCCTCAAAAGTCTGCCACCATTGAAAATCTAATTACATTTAATATGTACTTGGAAACCTAGAATGACTTCCAAATTATTTTCTTTATATTTTACTTTGTTTTATCTTTTAGTTACGTAAGAAAAGTTTAATATTCAGTTTATGTAAAAAGGATGAAACTCCAATCATCTTGTATTTCTTTCAGAAGTTATAAAGGAAACTATCAGCTTAGAAAAACTGAAATAGTGTCAAAATGTTAATTCAA
Source organism: Hipposideros armiger (assembly GCF_001890085.2). Classification (NCBI taxonomy): domain Eukaryota; kingdom Metazoa; phylum Chordata; class Mammalia; order Chiroptera; family Hipposideridae; genus Hipposideros; species Hipposideros armiger. The sequence goes on from NW_017732592.1 coordinate 10,515, forward strand.
TAGGCTATAATAGAAACCTCAACTTTGCTGAGATTGCCACAAAAATGCTATGGTTCAGAAATTCCAACCTCAGCAGTAAACAAGATTCTAAAAATCTACATGATTACAGGTCAGTATCATTTGGGTTCTCCTTTTTAACACCTATAAAAATGTATGAATGTGACATTAGCATATGGAATGAAATTGGCTTCATAAGCCATACATGCAATCAATCTCATTATTTTACACTCACACTTGAGTATAAAATATTTATATACTCTATATACAACACAAAATGAATGAAATTATAAAGTATTGCACTTCAAAATAAAATTCTAAATAGCAATTAATAATGACAGCTATTTAAATGTTGATCACACTGACATTATTATTTTACATTATTGCCACGATAGTACAAAAGAAAGAAATGACAGGCAAATATTTAATATGGAAGTTAAAAAAATGTTATCAGGTATATGTTTTCTGCACAATCTCAACAAAATCCCAAGTAAACTTTTGTGAGAGAGACAGCTTTTCTGCTGAGCATACGCATACTTCAGATATATCTCTGTATAGGTAGAGCTATTCATGTGTTATAAAGATGTGAATTACTGCATTTCAATACCAGTTTACTAATTTACCTGCTTCATAATGCAATTTGATTCCCTAGTTACAATGCATGGTGTTGGGGGTGGGGGGTGCACCCATGAGGGAGCCCACAGACAATGAGTAAGATTTAAACAAGACTACTCACACCCTGGGTTGTCCAGTTGGGAAATTTGGCCTGAGAAGGGCTAGGTACAATGAAAAGAAGTAGGCAATCGTTCTCCCCAAACATACAAGTCTATACCCCCAATTTAAATGTTAATTTAAATTTAGCAATGGGTGATAAACTCACTACTGCACAGCTAACAATAAAACTTAATGATAAACAGATATTTGTTTTTCTCTTTTATACCTTAAATGTTTTCAGTCCTTCTGGTATTGACACATCTGCTTTCACCCATTTTCTGTGAGTTGATGTGTTATAGGTCCATAATATTTCTTCTTCCTTTGATTAATACAAAAAGACATTACTCATTCCCCAAATTCTACTCTCATGTTTACCTATGCACTCTCTTAATTACAGTTTAGTAGCGTTTACCCTATCTGTATATTAAGTACTAAGAAATCGAAAGTATTGGTGAAAAAAGCTGTATAACATTTTTTTAAAGGAAAAATAAGAAAATGGGGGGCATGACTAGGTGGAGCACAGATAATATTTAGGTCAGTGAAAATACTCTGTCTGATAATATAATAGTGCATACATGTCATTGTCATTTGCTCAAATCCACAGAATGTACAACATGCTGTATCATGCATCTGTATAAAGATCATTTCCCAGGTTGCAAAGTGTATGCAAAATTACGTTACTATACAAATATTCAATAAAAGTCTATAATGTACTCCAAAATTTTGCCTATGGTATTGGGCTTCATGATTTATGACAGTGCTTTTATGCTCTGAAATAATCCTGTTTTTCTTTAGATGTTACCAAACATTCAAGTTAATTTTACATTTCCCTGGTAAAGATAAAACAAATTGTTCATAATATTTACCTATCGAATGCACTGATTTTTCATGTATCGATACAGTGAAAGTACAGAGAGTGGCATAAATAGGTCTCAGGTTGAGTTCTGAAATTATCTCTGTGCCCCCTTTTCGCTGTGAGATAAGCATCAGCACTGGGAGGTGACATCTATTTGCAATGACACATGACACTGACACTCTCATAAGCATTTACCTCACGTGGCTTCACTTATTTCATTTATACCCAAGATTTTCTAAGAATACATCTATTTTGAACTTAGTCCTTTACCATCTGATGTCTACTCCAATTTCCTAGTCTTAAATATTTCAGAAGATAGTCTCAACCCATTAAAATGTACTTCATTTCATTATTTATTCATATCAATGATTAAGACTCCCACAAGACAGCAAAACATACATGGTAGACATATGTTCAGCTGACAGGTTCCAGGTCACATCAGGAGGAATTGGTTATGAAAAGTTGAGGCACACACAGCTAATTTTTCTTCCAATTATTTCCTAGGCAACTTTGGTTATTTAGCACCGAGACACTTATAACCTCCGCAGATGCTTTTAATGACACTGTTTGGCAAGTTGTATTCATCACTTCCCCTCACTTTCATTTATGAGAATAATTGAGAGCAATTGTGCTCTTTTTACCACAATGACTAATTGATTCTCCCCTGTTCTACCTGAAGAAGAATGAATTTATATATATATTTTTTTAAGTGAGCAGAGTTCTTTCTAAACTTAAATGGCTTTTCATACACATAAGTTAACGGTATATTGTGCATGAAATCTAGATTTTTCTACCACATTTTGCTGTCTAATGACACAGCAAGGAAAATGAAAAATAACCTACAATCAGCTTTTGTTTTATGTCTGTCCTCACTCTCAGATCCTACCTAGTGACTTTCGGCAGGTGTCATTGCGAAAGAGACCCTCAGCTCAGAAAAGCCTTTCAAGAGATGTTGTAATTGTTTATTATCTTAAAATCAGTTAATAAATAAAAATTTAAAAAAAATGCGTTGACTTCCCCAGACCAGCATGAATAGTGCTATTTTACCCTTCAAGAAAAATATTTATCACTAGATCTCTTAGAAATCCAAGTGTATTCTTCCCTCTTGCAGTGAAGAAAATCAGAGGTACCAACTTCAAGGTTTTCTTTTATTTTGTTTTTTAACTACTTTTGATTGCATGTGGGGACAGGACCATGTGCTTTGGTAAAGACCTTCCTTCAAGAAAAACATATTATGGCTTTTAAACCTGTATCACAAAAGAAAAGATGCCTTCTAAGGCAGCTGCTTTCCTGCCCCAGCCATGTTTTCTTCCTATTTGCCAAGGGGAATTTAGAGAATATGTAAAAGGTATCAAAGGGTACCCCACTATCCTTGGCTCACTGATGATGTAACTCTCCTCAGGATGAAAGATAGGCTGTTGCTGTGCTTATTGCCTTATAGATGATGGGAGGGCAGAGACCTAACCACAAGGATAGCTGGATGGCACCAACTAGAACTGCTGCACACTGAAGCTGACTCTGAGAGAGTCACCTTTTTATTTAACAACTTGCCATCTCCTGTGTTTTCTGTTTCTCAAGTTCTAATATCCTCTGAAAACTAAAGAAAATGAACCTGAGTGTTCTCTCTAGATATTTCTTGGTTTACCTGCACATATTCTAAGAGTCGTTTTCCATATTCTATTCGTGGAAGATGTAAATGATCATTTTCATCAAGAGCTGATTTTATAAATGATACATTTGGAGTGCACTTTAAAGGTGTGTGATAAAACATCAACTTGTGACTTAAAGGTACTTTGATGCAGGTTTTGCATTGGTGAGCAAAGCGTTACATGGCTAGAGCACAGCAAACAGAGTGTCAGAAAGGATAGAACACTGTCTTGCAGAATACTGGGTAAACTAATGAATCGGACATCAGCCAGCACTCTATGATATACCCATACACCCAACTGGTTCTCATTAATCCACTGGATCAGTTCTCCATGATTAACTCCTTTTCTTTAACGTGGGAAATGGAATGCTGGTAACTATTCTTGTTATACGAAGTGATATCAGAAGCCAACTTGTTTTCCTGTTTTCTTGTACCATCCTAAAGCCACCAGAGAAATGGTATTGCTCATTTTGAGTAATTCTTAACTCCATTCTACACATATTGAAATTTTAAAAGTCCATCACTGGTGTTTAGGGCAGATTAGGACATACATGATACACATTTCTACTAAATGTAGATAAATAACTAATTCAACATTTAGTGAATATTAATTAATGACCTGCCTTGGGAAAAGCACTATCAGAGGACCATATATTTTACAGCATCTTTAACTATAACCCAAACATAAAATTTTTCTAGAATTTTTTTCACTATGTCTTTGTGGAAGAAGGAAATTTGAAATTATACAGAGTTGCAAATTTCATGGAAGCTCCCTGGGCTTGGATGAAACAGCACAGGTAATAATAACTAAAAGATGATTAAAATATAAGAGGTATGACATACACGGATAAGGTTTAACCTATTTTTTTCTTTTTTTGTAAAATTTCTCCCATGTATTTGGAGAGTTTGGAGTACCACAGAAAGAGCAGGAAGATGTTTTTGCCCCTCCACCAACCCACACCTAATCAAATTGAATGAAATATATCAAAAAGGTTCTAGGGCATTAGGCTGCCAAAAATGACTGCAAAAATGTCCCAAAGCTATAACAGTTACAAAATGCTAGAAATTGTGTCTCATTCATGTAACAAAGGAAAATGTATTAGGCCATCTAATGAGAGTATTCATTCAACATTATGCTTTAGAACTTTGTGAATGTCCTGGAAAAGAAAAGCAGAAGAAAGAAGACTAGACATGATGAAAATGACACAAAAGGAAAAAGGAGAGGTAATGTGATAGAAAAAATAGAGAATTCTTCCTGAATTGTCAAATATCTTGGTAATAAGCATTCTGATACTTGAGGATTAATTATGATGGCACTTCAAACTTCAGCTGTCAGAAATTAATGACAAAAAGAATCCTCAAGGCAGCCAAGGAAAAGAAGACAGTAACCTACAAAGGAAAGCCCATTAGATTATCATCAGATTTTTCAGCAGAAACTCTACAAGCCAGGAGGGAGTGGAATGAAATATTAAACTATTGAAAGAGAGAAATTATCAGCCAAGAATAATAATATCCAACAAAGTTATCCTTTTGATATGAAGGAGGACTAAAGACCTTTCCAGAGAGACAAGCTGAGGGAATTTTCCACCGCAAGGCCTGGATTATAGGAAATACTGAAGGAGGTTATTGTATCTGAAACAAAAAGACAAAAGGATACAAAACTAGGAGTAAGATTATTGACAGACAGAAGCAGGAAATAGCAACCCATATACAGAATAGGACACTATACACTTAAACATAACATAAAGGGTAAAGGAAATAAAAACACAAAAAAAGAAAAAGAAGACAATTTGCTACTGCAACTCAGAAGAAAATAGAACAGAAGAAAATGCTGTTGACAGGTGGTTAGTGGCACTTGATAAGTACAGATGATAAACACACCTTTGTTGAAACATAAACCTTGCTGATGTCTTGCTGATGGTTTCAGTTGGATTTATCCAGAGTATCCAGAGCCAAAGGAAACTGATATGGATGCTTTTACTGTCCTTCTTTTTTTTTTTTTTTTTTTTTTTTTTTGTGGAGGGCAGTGTCACTGGCCCTCATATGTGGGATCCGAACCAGGGCCCTCTGGCGTGCCAAGCCAGCTCTTAACCATCGCGCCACTCGGCTGGCCCTGTCCTTCTTTTTCTAATGTCAGAAATTCTGCAATAATTGTCCAATGTTCCCAATTTCTGGAATGATTGCTATTTATCCCTATGATTTCTTTTCTACTATCTATGTCAATAATTCTTCACAAGAGAAATTCTCAAACTATTTCAGGTATTTTCCCACTTGTTTTCAGTTAAAGTTAGGTTTGGGAAAAAAAAAAGAAAAACAGGTGTGGATTTCTCTTCCTCACTAGCATTACCACTATCACTTTTACTATGCCCAGAGTGTCATTTTTTTCATCCAAATGACTCATTTGTTTTTATTTAATCAATAATTACCAGCCTTTAAAATGTATTTGCTGATACCAGAACAAGTAATTTGCTTCCATCATATGTATAGCTTGAATGATATATAGATATAAAATCCAAGAGATCACATCAGAGCTTCAATACAGAGCTAATAATACAGAACCCCAAATAGCTCGTTTTTATTAGACCTAGTTTCATTAATATACTTTCATGAATTTTAACAATTTTATGAAACAATGTGTAAATTATTAAATTGGCTTTTGTCCATGACAGCATTTCCTAAAGCAGCTTCTTAACATTTCTTTTTAAAAGTACACTGAATAAAGTCAAGTGAAAGAATACCTAAAGCCTACATGAAGAAACACAAGTTGCCAAGAACAGAAATTTCATTTACTCAATGGATTTGAAATAAATGTAAGTTCCTTCTCACCTTATTATTATAGAGCCCTACTCTCAGTAAACTGTTTTCCATAGCATAATAAAATTGAAGATGGCAGTCTTTTCCCAAGCAGTGACACACAGAGCTGCTTAGAGAAGCCCTGTTGTCCGAATGATTAAACGTAGAAGTATCCTTAGCCCCTAGCCACATACAGTAACCTGAAAAATAAAAGAAAAGGAAACAATTTAGAAAAAAACAATTAGCTACTTTCTGTTTGAACAAAATTATTTTATTTCTAGAGTTTTCAAAACCAGCCTTGGATCACAAATACTTTGTTTAAAAGGATATGATGGTTTGAAATGATTACATCAACTACAAATGACAGGTTTTCATGTCCACATGTGCTTTCTAAAATTCATCAAAATCTGCTCTTAATTCCTGAAATCAAAGCTTGATAGTACCCCCAATGTGAAAATTCAATATTCTTATAAAAAGAAATTTACTAATATAAAATCTCTTTGCCAACAGATTATCATTTTCTTTTAAATGTCACAATTCAATCTTTCTGTAATCGAGAATTCATCTTTCTTCCCAGAGTTTTTCCCTTTTGATTATTATTTTTTTTTACTTTTTACAGAAAACCTTTATAGTTGGAGATCATAATTTAAAATGCCCTGTTTCTTACCAAACTCTATGGCAGCCTCAGATTATCTACAGTCCTACAAAACTGCACCTACAACTTTATAGTCCATATAAATGTTGTCAATCAATTTTTTCCTAGATAATTCTTAGAACCAATTTGGGTTGTTCTTGAACGCAATAATATAGACTATGCAGATATACAAAGCTATTTCTGTCATTTTACAACTTCAATTTTCAAAAATAAACTTTTTCAAATGCTTTAATTCTTTGTAAGTTATTCCTGCAGCCTTTAAAAACTGACACTCTTCTTTAGTAGAAATGTTAGACTTCAATCAAAATAGCAGAGTAAGTTAATAATTTGCCTCTGACCTATACACAAGGAAATGACAAATAAAATGAAAACACATTTTCATGAAAGCAGAAACAGATCAAATGCCAGATAAAACACCTCAAAAGATAGGAAAGAACATATATGCTATTATGAGCAGGGCTGAAACCACAGAACTCTTTGACTTCGGGGCCAAAAGCAGGCTGTGGTAGCTTGAATTTTGACTAATTTAAATGTTGCAAAAGCTGGAGGAGCAGAGTCAAATTCTTTCAATGAAGCCAAAGACTCAGGCTCAGAAGCCCTGCTCATAACCTGAGGTAGGAAACATACCTACCCTCACTGTCTCTGGCTATGCCTAGGAGATAGGATATGCAAACCTGTAAGCATTACCATGAAACAGGAAACCATACACTAGTATTGTTACTCATGTCAAGGTCTTGGGGACCTAAGTAATGCTCCAACAAAATCACTGAACCAGGAGGTAGGAACAAAAAATATATATATCAGGAATAAATGGAGGAGGCTGAAGGAGTGCAAATCTACTGTAATAAATGTTATCAGGAGATAACGGTCTACCACCAAGTAATTAGAAATAAAATAAACAGACTTTCATTCTTAAATTGTATGATCAGAGAGATTATTTAGGTGTGAGGTCAATGTAAAAACGTTTGAAGTTTATAAATACTAAGCAAGTTCAATTCCACAGATCTTTCATAAATAAAAGAACAATTAATTAAAAAGTGAACCTTTGCAAGAAGGAAAAAGGAGCCAAAAGGGAGAGAACGAAATAAAAAAAACAATGGTGAGTAAAGAAAATGATAAAATATGTCATTGTAATAATTGGAAATATAATAGCTTCCAAAGAAATTGACTTAAAAAACTTTTTGAAAATGTTAAACTACAATTCAAGACCAAAATAGGGGTTAAAATGATAGTTAAATTGTGCCAGGGTCCTTCTATTCCAGAAAGAGAGAAATATACTGAAGCACTTTAGGTTTTGTTAAAAAATATTTTAATATTGAAGATATATGTTAAAAAATCTAAACAGCTGCAAAAATATAAGGAATACAAATCAAAGCCTCTACACCAGAGAGGAAAAAAAAATTAAGATGAAAGACTTTATCACCCAAACACCTTTATAGACATCTCACCAAAAAGGATATACAAATGCTAAATAAGGATATGAAGCATATGCTTACTATAACATATCATATGTTATCAAGGAAATAAAAATTAAAACAACAATAAGATTTCACTACGCATCTATTAGAATGGCCAAAATCCAGAACTACAGACAACACCAAATGCTGACGAGGATGTGGAGCAACAGGCATTCTCATCCATTGCTGGTGGGGACGCAACACGGTACAGCCACTTTGGGAGGCAGCTTGGCGGGTTTCTTACAAAACTAAACGTACTCTTACCATATGGTTCAGCAATCATGCTCCCTGGTATTTACCCAAAGGAGCTGTCAACTTGCATCCACACAAAAATATGCATGTGGAATGTTTACAGCAGCTTTATTCATACTTGCCCAAATTGGAAGCAACCAAGATGTCCTTCAGTAGGTGACTGAATATGCTGTGGTCCATCCAGACAATGAATATTTTTCAGCATTAAAAGGAAATGAACTATCAAGCCCATTTAAAAGCACAGACACGCCTTACATGCATATTACCTAAGGAGCCAATCTGAAAAGGCTACATACTATACAACTCCGACTGCATGATATTCCAGAAAAGGCACAACTATGGAGACAGTAAAGTCTCCATGAAAGTAGAAAAAATAGCTATCAGTTTCTGCTGGAATAAAATTTTAAATTATGAATTTTAAAGAAGACTAACAGTGCCCCTTTAAAAAAAAGAGAGGGGGCTGGCCGAGTGGCTCAGTTGGTTAAGAGCTCACTCAAGAGTGTGAGCTCTGAGCAACAGGGTCACTGGTTCGATTCCCGGCCCGAGCTGGGCTGCCGCTGAGCAGCCAACAGGTGACAGGACAGCTCAGCTAAAAAAAAAAAGAAGAAAGAGAAAAATAATGGAAAAAAAAGTACACAGAAATCACAAATTTAATGTTAGAATACGAGGAAGAAACTCATTGACAATACTGCAGTGATAAGATGAGATAGGAAAAAAAAGTACACAGAAATCACAAATTTAATGTTAGAATATGAGGAAGAAACTCATTGACAATACTGCAGTGATAAGATGAGCTAGTAAGTTTGACTTTATTTTTCCTTTTTGTTCCTACAATCTATTATCTCCTGATGATACAAAATAATAAAATTAAAATAGTTAACCTAGCATAATTTTTCCTCTACACTGTTGGAAATATGATTGCTTTCTTCGCTTTGAATATCCACGGCATAATACAGTTTCAATAAAATATTGGATTGTCAGAAAAGTCATGACGCATTTTTACAATGAAAAACATAGAAAAAATACTTCATGACTTTTCCGACAACCCAATATAGCAGAATGTTCACCAAGACCCCTAATTAAATGTCTTCATACTAGTCACAATAAAGCAGAATTCTAAAAAATAATATATAGAAGATATTACATATTTTTAATTTCCTACCTTCATCATCACTACTTTGCTTCTGCTGAGCTATAGATTCTAACGCAGGAACTTCTCTTGCTTTTGTGCGCATCCAGGAAATTTGCCCAGCAGATGCTTCTGATGTCCAGCCACACATGTCAAGTTCAAATCCACAGGCCTGACACACTACAGAGAGGAAAAAAGACCTTGGTGGATAATCACAGCCTCTGAGAGTAGCTGTTTGGCCATGGTTATATGAGTGTGTTGCAATCAGGCTTAAACATATACACACACCAATTCATATCTGGAAATATTGACTCCATAAGCCTTAGAGTGTACCAGCAACTATTTTTCCAAAGTTCTTCAGCTGACTCAAACGGGCATCCTCCCAAACGAGAACCACTGACATTAAAAAAAAAAAATGAAAAGAAGTTTCCATTTTTTTCTTGTACCACTGCTTTGCTTGTGATTTTTTTTTTAAATGGCATAATATCTGGCCTTACCTACTATACGGAATTAAGATAGTTTAAATCATTGACTCTTCATAACCACATTAAAATGATAAAGGAGAAATACTGTATTTAATTCTAAGGTGGTCTTTAATGGAATTGTTTTATAAAACAACAACACCTTAAATGGACATATTTTCTATCTTTCACTTTTTGAATAAACCACAGACTTCCAATAACACTTCAGCTAAAACACAGACATAAGGCAACAAATGTTGGCAAGTGAGTATTCCTACTAGTGATCTGAGTGTCATGAATGGACAGCACACCCACTCGCTGCGAGTGTCACTTTAACACTTACACCTCAATCCATTTCTGTTTTCAAAACTGCAGAGGCTTGTATCTGGATGGCATAGTTTCTGCTTGGTATCCGAGGCTTCTTGACATGGTAAAATTTTATCTGTTAAATTCAAAGATTAGCAAGCGTGAGATGCAGGTGCAACTTAGAAAGGCTCATGTATTTCTTAAAATGTCTGCATATGTTTTACAAAGCACACTTCACCCAAGTCCTCTCTTTGGCAGCATCTCCCCTTAGGTAGATCTGAGAGAGAGAGAGAGAGAGAGAGAGAGAGAGAGAGA
>NW_017732592.1:21252-27403 GCF_001890085.2 Hipposideros armiger
AAGGAGGAGGAGAAGGAGGAGGGAGGTGGAGGGGAGGGGAGGTGGGAAAGTGGGGGAGAAGGGAAAGAGGGGAAGGGGTAGAGGGAGAGGGAGGGAGAAACAGGGAAACAATACATCAACCATGCCAATACTTCTGGATTTTCATCAGATCTCTGTGGTGACTGCCAGGCCCCCAAACCAAATCTTCCACCTCTCCACAAAAGTCAATCACCTCTCTACATATTAAATTATAGTTCACATACAGTATTATTCAGCTTCAGGTGTACAGTGCAGTGGTCAGGCATCTACGGGATGTGGAGTACAGCATAGGGCATAGAGTCAGTGGAATTGTAACAGCTATATACGATGTCAGAGGAGGTAGGATATTGGGGGACGGGGCTATTGTGAGGGATGAAATGTCTAACTACGACAGTTTTGTACACCTGCAACTAATTAAATACATAAATAAATAAATAAATAAATAAATAAAGTAAGTAAGTAAGTCACCTGCCCTAATGTAGAAACTCAGAACCTATTATTAGAAGGATAACTGTACATGTGTTAAATACTCATACACCATATGGTATCCTCTTTAACTTGCAGCTGGAAAAACCCTGGGGCTGTTTTTGCTGAAGCTCTCTCAAATAGTGCCTGTTTTGTTCCCCAAAGCCATCCCAGCAAAGGACGTGAAGGTGGACGCGGTGTCCCTCCTGCCCCCATTGCCACACCCAGATAATTCCCACCCTTGCTGTCCTCAATGCCCAAGCTTTGGATCCCTTGGCATCAAGGGGTATCGCCAGCTTGTCGCAATCATCTCCAGACACTGGTGCCACTAAACCCTCCATCCTGGTGATTGTAGCTCTTGACTCACTGTCATCTTTTGTCATTTCCATATTCACTTTCACCCTGCCTCCTAATTTCTTGATTTCTTCTTATTGGTGATCATGAAGGAAACCATTGATAAAAAAAGGACCTCTGCCTCCACTCCTCTGAGTATTATCATGACTAATGGTAACACTTCCTTTATCCTCATTCCGAGGGGCCCACTCCCCAGCCATCATCCCTCTCATTCCAGCTCACTTCCTCTAGTATCTCAACTGTAATGATGTTTTGACAGCACCAGGCCCTACCTGCTAATGGTCCAACAATCTTTCCAATTCCTTTCATCCTCACTCGTGTCCTCTTTTCTTACAGATGTTAGGCAACCGGCCATCCCCTGGCCCTTCTATGCTTTCCCATGTTCTCGGGGCAAAAACTGGTAAGTACAACTCTCCCTACAGTGGAAGTACCTGTCATAACTGAATTGCCCAGGCATCCGTTTCAGACGTCCGTCTCGAATAAACACATGGCCACACAAATGGCTAAAGGCCCATGAAGTTCCCCTTTAGAAAGCCCTGGGTGACCCAGATAACTGACAGTTGCTTTTCCCTTCCCATCATTTAATACCTGCTCTTTTTTTTTTTAAGTTATCAATAAAGAGTGAACCCATGGAACCTTAGCCAACCCCCCCAAATCCAATAAAGACAGAACCCCTAATATTCTCTTCCTCTCTCTCCCTCTCTCTGTCTCTGTCTCCCTCTCCCTCTTCCTCTCCCTTTCTCTCCCCATATGACTTAGTTGTGTGGCCCGGGTGTTCCCCATATCCTCTAGGACCTGTGAGTACTGAGCTTTGTTTTTTCAAAGTCCCCTGATGGTTTTTGACGAAGTTCATCTTTCACTCATAATAAGAACTGCAAGGGCCCATCCACCATAACATTGACTCCGGGCAGGGAAATGTCTGTGGGGGCTGGCATGAGTAGTATGGACCCAGGTGCATGCCCCGGGCGTTCCTGGCTGATAACATCATTGGATAGGCTCAGAGCTACACAGAGCCCTTCACCTACTCTGTCCTGCATCTGTGCAGCTGAACATGAGTGAAGAGGAGACCACAATCGTGACGACTGAAATGGCATATTGGTGACTACTCACTCCGCTGCTACGTGGCAATTCCACACTACGTTTTCTTCCTTCTTTCCTTTTCCTCCATTCCTAGACAACTTTCCTCCATTCCTAGACAACTTTTTTATCCCCCTCCTTAAACTTCCACCACCTCCTTCATTCAGCTAATCATGCTTCTTTCCACGCCATCATTCTCAGCTAATCATCTTGCTTCACTGTTCATAGGGACCATCTGAAGAAAATCTCCCAGTCACACCAACCAATCCATCTACACTGCTGCCCACATGCCTTCCCTCCTGTAACTGTAGATCAAGTAGCCATGTTCCTCTCTAGGCCCACTCCTTCCATTTATACATAAGATGCATCTGCTCTTGCCTAAATAATCATTCCAGATACTTCCTCCCAACTTTTATATCAACATATTCTCATAGGAAAAGCTTCAGTATACAAAGTGCTCAAAACTTCACCCAACGTAAGAAAACCTCCTGACACTACAACCCCCGCCAACTAACTTCTCCAAGTTCCTCATAGTCTCACTGACTGCACACCAATTGTTATCCCCCCACCCCCCTTTTTCTCTTGAACCTGCCCAATAAGGGTTTTTCAAAAATATTTTGAGGTAAAATTCACATAATATTAAATTTGCCATTTCAACCATTTGAAAGTATACAATACAATGGCTTTTAGTACATTCACAATGCTGTGCAATCATCACCATTATCTAATTTTGAAACATTTTCATCACTCCAAAATCAAACCCAGACAGTCACTCCCCACTGTCTCCTTCCTCCTCCCCCAAGCCTCCGGCAACCACTTACTTGCTTTCTTTCTATATAGATTTGCCCATTCTGGGCATTCCATATAAATGGAATTATATAATATGTGGCCTTCTGTGATTGATTTCTTTCACTTAGCATAATGTTTTCAAGGTTCGCTCATGTTGGAGCATGTATCAGAACTTTATTCCTTTTTTGTACCATACCACTGCACTGAAACTGCATATAAGAAAGTTGACCTATATATTGCTAAACCTAGTATTTAATGTTTCCTCCCCATTATGCCTGACATATCAGTAATATTGGACATAGTTGTTCACTCCTCCTTCTTGAAACGTTTTCTTCACTAGATTCTAGTACATAAGTTTCTCCTGGGTTTCCTCTTAAATTACTAGCTGTGCATTCCCAGACTCCTTTGCGGGTTGTCCCTCATCTCCTCAAGGTTACCCAAAGTAACACTGGAGCACCCAAGAGCTCAATCCTTGGATCTCTCTCTAGTCTTCCCTACACTCACAATCTTGTTAGAATCACCCAGTCTCACACCTTTAAAACTTTTCCTAAGTACCAATGAGGCATAAAATCATATCTTTGGCCCAGACCTTTGACAGGACTCCAATATGGATATCCTGCTGCCGCCTCGGTCCCTTCACTTGGATAACTAACAAGCATGTCCATAGAAATACGGTCAAAACGAAACTTCTAATGTCCTCTGCCCAAACTTTCTCCTCCCACATTCTTTCCCGTCTTAGTTCATCACAGCTCCATCCTTCCCACTCAGGTAAGAAACCTGGAGTTGCTTTGCTTTATCTATAAAACACATCAAGAATCTGACGACACCCTACCGCCTCCACTAGTACTATCAGTTCTGGTTCAAGGGAACAGCATTGTTTCTGGAATATAGTAATAATTTTTTATTTTGCCTCCTTGTTGCTGCCCTTGTCCCATTGTGATCTTTAACTGTGTGAGTCACATCATGTCTCCTTTGCTCAAAACCCTTCCATAGCTGTCTATCCTTCACGAAGTAAACACAAAGTCCTTACCACAATTGTCCTCATACCAGCCAGGGTCACTGTTTCCACAGGAACTCTGCATTTGTAGGACCTGCCAGTACACACATTGCTTGCTCCCTCAACAGCTTGGGTTTTTTGCTTAAACCTATGATTTGATGTGACCGTCCCTGACTATTTAAAACTTCATCACACCCTCACCTCTAGCATTTCTTATCTTGGTTTTCTATTTTATTGTTGCCCATAGCACAAATCACCACTTGACATAAGCTATACCTTTGTTTATTTGCATAGTCTTTCTCCCTCTGACTAAAATATAAGTTCCATGAATGCAGGGGTTACTGTTTGCTTTTCACTGCTGTCCCCCCAGTGTCTAGAAAAATTCTTGGCACAACATATGTGCTCCATATACATGTGTTTAATGAATGGATAAATAAGTGACATAAACAATTTGACAAAAATTTTATAAATTTTAAAACATTTATAAGTTTTATAAACAATATTTAAAATATCATAGACTCTATATAAATTGTTACCATTTTTACTTGGAATAAAATTGAAGCAATTGGTTATGAAAGTGATTTATGACTAATATCCATAATCTGGCTTCTCATAATGGAAGCTTACAAATGATGAATATGCAAAGCCGCCTGAATGGAAGATCCACTGAAAAAAAAACGCATATGCTGTTAAGGGATGTGGGCAATAAATGAACCTAAAACGGCACAGTAACAATTACCATGAAACAATTAAAACTGTAATTTCTCTAGATTTATATCATAGCTACAAATCCTCTCCCTTCTACAGCTACATAATTAAATATTGGTCATAGTTCAATTAAATAGTAATTTTTCACTATTTATACAAGACAAAAAAACACACAAAGTAATGTAAACAAGAATAGCAAAATAGTCAAGTATAAATTGCATGGAATTAAAAATGTAGCTTGTGGGCCAGCCAAGTGGCGTGATGGTTAAGAACTGGCTTGGGACGCCAGAGGGCCCCGGTTCAGATCCCACATATGAGGGCCAGTGACACTGCTCTCCACAGCTAAGTAACGTCCTCCACAACTAGACTGAAGAACAAAACGACAGCAACTTGTCTGTTCCCCTTCCCCCAATTCCCCAGCACTGTTCCCACCCCCACAATTCTCCAATTAAAAAAAAAAATCTTTAAAAAAAAATGTAGCTTGTGTTAATGGTATTAAATATCTTTTCCCGATGATAACCACTTTTAGGAACTCTGGTTCTAAAACTAGAATATGCAACCCTTAAAAACAATGGGGGTGAGGGGAGCAGCGGGTATAAGTACCAATCAATTAACCTCCTGGACAGCTCTTTTTATTTTAGTGTATTCAATCCCAGAGCTCAAAGTTACTTAAAGATGTCAATTATTTACATTTATATTCATCTTTATCTTCTCTTCCCCCACTCTCCTGTCTCATGCTTATGCTACACCACAATCTAGCTGCAGAAAATTATTTTGGGGGGCTTAAATTCCTCTCTTAATAACACGTGGTCAGCAGGGTGAACTTTGCCAATGATTGCAAGGTCTCTTTACCAATAAGGTCACATGTCTAGAGCCTCCCATCCTTCAAATCTTATCTTGTACAAGCAGGTTACGTGAAATTGGCCAGACTCTCTCAGGTGCTACAGCGAGAAGAAAGTCCACGTGTCAAGGCCACTGCAGTAAAAGTCATAACTGACACCCACTTTTGATTCCAGAGGCATTAGACAATCTCTTTGTTAATATTCTTCAATTAGAAATTAGTAATGGATTTCAGTGAATAATTACTAGATCTTAAAAGGTAGCTAGCAGTTAATAAGATTATATATAAAAAAAGGTAACCAGGTCCTTATTTAACTGGATAAAATGTTGCATCATTCACAATCTCATTAAGGGATAATGTGTGTGTTTGCAGCCTTTATAAATCAGACAAAGGCAAAGTCCTGGCAGATTGATCTAAAACTATTCACAGAATATTCACGATATTCTAAATGTGAGCCACAGCATTCAATCTTTTTAAAAATTATAATAAGCATTTATTCAAGAAGCAGTGATTAAGCACATTCTCACTTAGTCACAGCCTGAACACTTGATTTTTTTTTCATACTTGTTACTTTGGTAAAGTCTAAAGAGATCCTCCTTTCAATAAATGTACAGAGAATGTTTATATCTTGGGAAGGGCATTAGTTAGAATGATACAGTTTGAAGGTGTGGATGTAGTCTAAAAGATTTCTCTAATACTATAAAAAAGATTTAGTTTTGTTGTCCAACTTGCAAAATGTTCATAAACCATTAAAATACCTACCGTATTTGCCGGCGTATAAGACGATTTTTTGGCCCTGAAAAATAGGCCTCCAAGTGGGGGGTCGTCTTATACGCCAGGTACACTTCAGATAGACTGCCCATAGTGCTTGCCCCGTGCCATAGTGGCCTCCCGATGCCCGC
>NW_017732592.1:28298-46047 GCF_001890085.2 Hipposideros armiger
AAATTCTGGTATTTTATGTATAACCAATAATATTATCTGCAAATATGGATAGATTTATTTCTTCTGTTACAATTATATGTCTTTACTGATGTGTCGTGCCTCACTGCATTGTCTGGGGCTTTCAGTATGTTACTAAATAGAAGTGTTAAGAGTAGACATCCTTGCCTGGTTCTCAGTCTTAGGGGTAAAGCACTTGTTCTTTCATCACTAGGTATGATGGGTTTTTGTACATGACATTGATTCGGTTTAAAATTGTTCAGAGTTTGCTGAGGTTTTTAATCAGGACTGTATGTTGAATATTGTCAAATGCTTTTTCTACATCTTCTGAGATCATCATATGCTTTTCTTTTTTAGTCTATCAACTTGGTGAATAACACTGATTGCTTCACAAGCATTGAAACAGCCTTGCATTTACTGGAAAATTGTGATGGATTATCTTTTTTTACATATTACTAAATTTCACTTGCTAATATTTGGTTGAAGATTTTTTCTGATAGAAATGCTGGTCTATGGTTTTCTTTCCTTATAATATTTTTGTCTCGTTTTGGGATTAGGGTAAAGTTTCTTTTACAGAGTAAGGTGACATGTGCTTTCTTCACTTCCATTTTCTGGAATAGACAGTATAAAAATGGTGTTACTTCTTCCCTAAATATTTGATACAATTTTCCAGTAAAACCAGGTGGTCCTGGAGTTCTCTTTAGTGGAAGATATTCACTAAGTCCTATTTTTTTAATAAACATCAAATCATTCAGGTTATTAATCTTCTTCAGTGGCTTTGGTTGTTTGAGACTTTCAAAGAATGTGTCCATATTATATAAATTGTTAAATATATGTGCATAGAGTTATTTGTAAAACTCCCTTATTACTTTATCTTTTTAACATTTGTATAGTCTCTAGTATTATTCCTTATTGCATTCCTGATATTGGTAATCTGTGCCTTCTCTTTTTTTTTATTTTGATCAATCCAATTAGAATTTTGCCAATTTTACCTACCTTTTCAATGAACCAGCTTTAGGTTTTAATAATTTCTCTATTATTTTTTCATTTTCAGTTCCATCTTTAGCTGTCTTAACAAATATTATTTTCCTACTGCTTAACTTAGCTTTAACATGTTCTTTTTCTACTTTCTTTAGATAGATAGTTAAATTGCTGGTTTGAAACCTTTTTTCTTTCCTAATGAAAATTTTTATATCTATTAATTTCCTTTTAACCATTGCTTTAGCTATATCACGCAATTTTTAGTAACTTATATTTTCATTTATACATTTATTTTAATTTAGTGCAACATACTTGGCTATTTTGAAGTATGTTTTATTTAAATCTGTGGAATTTCATTTCTAAATAATTATGTATTTCTCAGATTTATAGCTTAATTTCATTTTGGTCAGAGGATCTATTTCATATCATTTCAGTTGTTTTAAAATTCTTATGTTCTGTTTTGTGACCTGAGTAGAGTCAGGCCAATCCATATCGGAGACTGAAAAAATCAATAACATGAATCCTGCCTTTACTTAACATTTTTATATTTTGTTCATCATTGCTTTTTCTCATTAATTTTGATTTTTAATGTTATATTAAAATATTATTTATCTTGATTAGTAGACATCTTGGCCTGCTTGGGCTGCCGCAACAAAGCACCACAGACTGGGTGGCTTAAACAACAGAAATGTATTTTCTCACATGAGATTGGAAGTCTGTGACAATCATCTAGCCAATGGCATAGCCAAAACACTGTCTTTTCCCATTTCTTCCTCATCCCACCTTGAATGTGAGATGTACAGAGCTTCAACAGTCATTTTAGGAGCATGAGATGACAAGCATTAGACAGATACCCAGGAAATCCCTTATTCCTTGACTTTAACAGTACAGGAGTTGAAGAAACTATGCCATAATTGTCTGTGTCCTCTATTTTCTAAAGTTGCCTATGAAAACATTTCTGTTTTCATGCATTCAAATGCATTTCTAATTCTATCCTCTGTTGGAGTAGGATTTTCAGATGGAGATTTCCAGAACATGTTGGGTTGGCTCCACCTACATATCTCAGATGCTCCACCCATCCTGACCATCCTCACCAGGATTGCATACTCCTAAGACTGAAACCACTGGTTCTAGATAGCTGGAGCTCCGCCCCAGGGCAGTCATTGCCAAGTACAATAATCCCATGAACTAGCATCCCAAATGCTAGTTCTGTTCTTAAACCTGAGATTGGTTGACTTCACAAAAAATGCCCTGAACATTATTTATAAAACGCAGGTCCCATCCTCAGTGATTCACACCTAGCAGGTCTGGAATGAAGCCCAGAATCAATCACTCTTCCATGTGATTCTGGTTAATGAGATTTATTCTGTCATGATAGTGCCTGAACTTGATCGGAGAGCCTCATGTGGAAATTTAATGTGACCTAATTTTACCATCTCTCACCATTTACAAAATGCAATTCCATCCAAATGCCAGTCCTGTCCCATAATGCTTTATCCTTTTTCTCCATTATTAATCCTCATGCTGCTGTTTTCCTCCAAAAAGCTTAAATATACCCTCAATCCTCATTCCATTTAAAAAACAAAATACAAAACTTCCTGTACCCTTACTTTCAAAGAACACACCACGTGACTTTACCTGAAATACTGGCTTTCTCCATAAGGAAACCATTACCTTTGCACCTTTCCCAAGCGCTGACATTCTTTCCAACGCCCCATAAAACACAAGGCCAAAACTTAAAGTTGCCGTTCTTCTAATTCCCCACTTTTGTTTCTACACAATGATTTATTCTTCCACATGTAAAAGCGCCTTGGCTCACAACATCCAACGTATTGCCCTGTGTCATCCATACAAGGCCTACTTTCCACACTCATTGAAGACTTCAGTATTGGATTTCAAAGTCTTCCTCTCTGTCCCTAATCTTATAATGTTATATAAATTTAACATCCATATTAAATGAAAGGCCTAGCCAATAACTTTGCTTTGAAATTCATGCCCCATTTTCAGTACACTTTATTTCCACACCACCTCGAAAACAATATAGTTAGAACATTATCTAGAACTAATGTCTTAGAAATTATAGGCTCCTATATTTTTCTGTTTGACCACACCTTTTCCTTGAATGCCCAACTTTCTGATGCTTTCCCTCTCATTACTATTTTTTAACTTTTAGAATGATTTTATAGAGCTCTTTGAAGATCTGGGATTTGTCTTTTGAAATTTTTTATGGCTCCTCTACATTGGCCATTGACCCAGGATGTTTCACGAGTAATTAGGGAAACAGATTTGGTTCCCAGAGCCAAAGATGGAGAGAAAGCTCATATCTGAAAGGATAGTAGAGTCCTAGTACAGGCCATCTCAATTCCCAAACACACCCCCAGCATACGCCCATGTAAATTTGTAATGCGAACAATTTCAATGGCAGCAACCAGTTCCTAAGTTCCTGACAGTTTGGAAAGTCCAGCCAGTGGCTGATTTCATTGCCATGTTCTCCTCTGAGGGTGATTAGCTAGACTGGCCCATTAATAGGACTAGCTCAAAACCATTTTGTTTGGTTTTGCAGAGACTATAAAACTGAAACTTATAAAAACATAGATAAAGTGGTCAGGGTCAGGGACTAGATGTCTTGATTAAAAATCAAGCATAGGCCTGCTGTACTCTGGACCTGAGAATACCATGCAGGATAACAGAAGAGGTGCTATTAGGGGGAGATTTTAATAACACAGTAGTCAATAGAGTCTGCTTTGCCTGGAGTTAACCGGGTATTCTATACTGATATACAATATTTCACCCCTCCTGAAAAGGCTGATAAATGTTATCTTCTTTTAGTGAAAGGGCATTGAGGTTTGTACTTCAATTATTTACTTCTAGGAATGGGTAGGGGCTGCAGTCTGTCCTCTTGAAGTTCTCCATTTCAATGTATCCTATAGTGATTTCTTGCCTAATATATACTGGGCACTGATAATACAAAGACAAAAGAGACTTTTAGGTGTTCAAGTATCAGAAGGGGCTGTTATCAGAGCCTATAAAACCCGATCTTAGTCTGGATGCTGAGAGGTACATGCCTGTAAGCTCTTATCATACCAGCAGGTATGGTTTCTAAAATCCAGGCACAATACAGACACCCTTAATCAAGATTCCTTTTTCTTGTATCTCTTACGTAGACCAACCCATCTCTTCTGTTCTTAAAATATTATTTACTACAACTACCATATCTTTGCACCAAATTAGAACTTGGAATTCACTCTACAAAATAACTATCTTATTCTGATATAGCATATTACAGTATAATAAAATTTAAAAGGAAAAATGATATATATATATATATATATATAGGGTTAGGGTTAGGGATATATAACAGAAGAGGTGTTATTAGGGGAGATTTTAAATATATATTTACATTATATTATTTAAATATTATATTAAATATTATAATATTATTATTAAATATATTATTAGACATATATGTGTGCTTAATAATAATATGTATATTTCTTGCTTATTAGACTAAATTAATTTTACCTAACCAAATTCTAATTTTAACATTGAACTATTCTATTGAGAAGAATGTGAATGGGGAATTGAATATTATTCAGTTAATATAATTAAGGGATGAATATGGATAGTTTTTTAGGTCTGATATATGTGGTATATTGATCTAGTTGTTTCAGTCCAAATAGAAAATAGAGTATAACTAATATCTCTCTCCATTTATGTCTTTCAATGGAACCATCACTTCAACTCTGCAAGAATTCAATTTCAAGCCTACAGAGGACAGGTTTCTCCCAGTTTCCTGAAAGGCACCAAGTTCTCTTGGCAAGATTTAACTAGCCAGTGTAAACACTGCTACAAGGTTTCAAAACTGAGACTATCTTATCTCCTTCAGCTCTTTATAGCATCAGAGTCAGTGAAAAATAGCCTCTCTTAGCTCCTAGCATAGATTTAGTCATTGTTCTACAATGTATCAGCACAATGGAAATAGCCCACTCTAAAACATGGGACAAAAATGAAGAGCAGATCAAAGTCATTACAAGGTTTAAATTGCACTGCATTTATTATACATAATAAGGAACAAAATGAGAAAAAGTTCTTACCATTTGCAGGCAAGCAGCCTGAACTGAAAGATACATCATCAATAGCTATGACTTCATTCTGTTCATGAGTTGAAATCATTTGACCTTGAAGCACAACCTGCACAAACAAAACAAAAATTCAAAGCAAAGAACCTTCATAGTCTCACACTCTTAAGGCAGGGAGCCTACAAATAAGAAATATGTCACTTCTTAAAAGCACTTGGGTGATCATGCCAATTACAAGTGGAAAGAGATCACAGCACATGTATATGCTCTCAAGGACAGGAAGATGTACATCATTCTGCATCTCAATGTCTACCATCGGTTAGATAGCAGGTTTGTGAAATGAAGCAATATTCACCTGGTTTCTGCCCTATAATCAACTTCTGTGTTGGGTTTCCACGCATTCATACTATTTAGGATTTACCAGCTTTTCCACCCAGGTTCCATCTTGATCTCTGGTTCTTGGCATTTTGCAACTTTGCCCCATTTCCACCTCTGATTCTCAAAATTTTTACTCATAATCTTTTTTTGGATACTCTGCTGCTCATTTTCTGCCATGATCTAAACATAGCTTGAGACATTGAGTGGACATAGTCATTCTGTGACTTTATTGCTAAAATGACTGAATGTTAGATTGTGATGTGGAGCCAGCCCAAGTCTACACCAAGAGAAAATACTTACTGTATTTCCCCATGTATACGACACACTCTTTTTCGAAAAATGTGGGGTCTAAAAACTGGGTGCATCTTATACAGTGGTTGTAGCTTTCTTTCTTTAACTTGCAGTGATGAGGAGTTGTATGAATTTTATGATGAATAAAACTTGAGTTCAATAATTTTATGTAATACATTTTTTCAAATTTCGGGCCCCAAAATTAAGGTACATCTTATACATGGGGAAATATGGTAGGTATAATGACTGAGAAAATTAAAGCAATAGAAAATAGGTGTGTTGGTAGAGACTATTATCCTACCCTAACTAATGAATACTATTGATGTTGGAGACTTGATTCATAGATACATTAAATTTGTGTTCATTGTTCAGCCTTGTGTGTAATATAAATGTTTTATTATCTCAAAACGTCAGCACTGCTTTTTCGCTTAATAGTTGGTCTGCGTGCAATCATCCCTAAGCAAATCATTTTGCTGCATTCTCTTTGGTTCCTGTACAACCTGATATACTGATACATTTCCTCTGAAACCAGACACCATCTGCTAGTCTATCAAAAATATGACAAGAAACATCCACAACCTATCAAGCAACTTGTCCATATGTAACCCTAAGAAAGTCATGTTTTCTTCACATAAAACAATGACCGTGTGACTACTTACAAAGCAGGACCATGTTGGAAAGGTCTATCAAAGATTGCTGAGTAGGGGCGATTTTATATGAGGGCAGTATAGCAAAGTGATTAAAGTGTGTATTTGGAACCAGACTTCTTGGGTTCAAATCCCAACTACACCACTTAACAGCAACAGGACCTTGGAGAACTACCTTAACATCTCTGTACCTCAGTTTTCTTCTTTGTAAACAGTACTGACAAAAATAATGTTATTACCTATATGACAAGGTTTATGCAAGAAGTTATTACAGTTCAATAGCACTGGCTATATATAATAGGTGGTGCTAAATAAGTATTAGCTATGATTATAACATAGTTATTAAAATGTTTAAGCTACTATATGAAAAGCGTGGTTATAGAAAAAAATATCTATTCCTTACAGGTTACCCTTTTATTCTTCCTGAAAGCCTTTACACATAGATAGTCTCCAGTTCTTGCTGAGCTAAGCACACACACACACCTGTAGCAGTCATACTAAAAGAGACAAGTAGAAATAAGCGTGAACTAATCACCAGGCTCTTCTGTTTTTCTCCACACTCTCTCCCCAAACCCATTCATCCTCAGGGTTTCAACTGTCACTCAGGTGGATGAAATACCAATTTACATCACAAATGTCAACCTCTTTCCTGAACTCTCCCTCCATACCTCCACAGCCTCCTGGGCATTTTCACTCCGGTGACACGAAGTCACTTCTAATTCATAATGTTCTTTCCCCTCAAACTGGACCCTTCACCTAACCCTCATTCTCTGCCAGTGGTATCAAAAGATCACCACTCTTCGATGCTCAAAACTTCACATTGACCTTTGGAACCATTTTCTCCTCCGGTCTCATGTCCAATCAGTCAAAACCTATTAAGCCTTTCTTCTTTCCATCCCTATTCCAGTCCTATATCTTCACACCTTATCTAACAAAGTAAATTAAATGTAAATTACCTTCTTACCTTCAGTTCTCTCCTCATCAGCATTTATAATACATACATTTATTGATTTAACTAAATTATTTTTAACTTGGTATAACTGAGGAAATGTTAGTGTGAAAATTGGCTGCTATTTGAGCCCTCTGGTTCAGCAAAAGGAAATGTTTTTCTTAGAGAAAGAACTATTTCTCTAAGTGTAGGAAAATTTGCTAATGGGTCTTCGTAGCTAGAAAACACAAGATTCATTGGGCATAACAAGAACATCTAGTTAAATGTATTTAACAAAAAGATTTTCCAGGAACTTTGGTTATAATGTGGAAAAGCAATGGGTTGAATTAACTAAAGAAAGTGAAACACCAAGATGATTTTAAAAAGCCAGGTCCTATGGTCAGAGGCTGTCTTGGTGCAGAATAGTTGAATTTCTTAGGTAAGGGATATCTAACGTCCCTTGTTTTCTCCAAAGCTTGGACAAAGACATTTTTTTTCCCCAAACAACCAACTCATTTTAACTGTGTTAGAGGAAATAGTAAGAGTAGTGAAGCTGCAAAATAAAAGCAAATCATAGAGATAATGGAGTTAGGAGATGGAAACATCACAGAAGTCAGGTATAGCCTACACTGATTCAATAGTGAACATGAGACAAACTCATTCCACCCCAAACATTTTAAGAGAGAAGATTGCCTCTAAAGGGAGTTAAGGGGTCAGTACTCAAGCCACCTGATTTAAACCTTAGATGAAACTGACAGTAGGTGAATAATAACAGGAACCCACTTGGGTTACACTAATAATTACATGAACAGAAATTCTTGTAATGATTTTTATTGTATTAGAGTTTTCTTAATTAGTAGTATACACTCAATATTATTTCCCAAGCAAACATGTGAAACACCTTTTCCCCATCATGTATTCACATGGTAAATATTCTTGAATTAAAAGGTAAAAATGCCTCAGATTAGGATTTTGAAAAGTTTGAGAGTAGAATGTTTTTAACCATGGATACTTAGTTGCATGAATAACTTATCATTTGCCCTTATTAATAAAGCCTATTGTTTCTGAACAAGCACTTCTAATTGAACTATCAAAGAACCAACAGGTAAATAATAGCATATTACAAATGCTTCAGTACTTTTCAAAATTCAGGCACTTGAGTGCTCATTTAGCTTAAAAATCCAAACATTCAACTTGGGAACCATACTCAGAGATACACTTAGTGATATAGCATTCATTTCTTTCTACCCATAAAAAACCAATACAAAAAAAAGTGGGGGGAGGGGGGAGGGAATGAGGGAAGGCTTCACTTGAATTTGGGACTAAATTTCTCCTATATGTTTGAACTGTTTTATTCTTTGCCTCTTTTAGGACTATAGTACAATTAATTGCTTATGTCTGCAATTTTGAAAAATGTGATTGCAGTTAATCAGCACCATGCAATGCATAATAATGTTGTGTCATCCAGCACAACAGACTAAAGAATATTTAGTGAGTCTCACGCAACAGATTGGACCAAATCTGGAGGGGTTGGGTTTTTGTTTTTTGGTTTTTTTTGTCTATAGCTTCTAAATCCTTATAATGCTTTAACATGACAAAAAAAAATGATCATGGATCAATGACTAAAAAACTGAGATCTGAAATCAAACTATCCTAGGCTCTAATCTGGTTGGAACTTAGTATCTTATTCCACTGTCTATGGCTCGTAATCTTTATGTGAATAACAGGGTAAATTATAGTTCTACTGCAGAGTTTTGCCAAGAAGGATCAATATGGCAGTGTACACAAAGGACTAATGCAACTCCTTACACACAGTAAGTGCTCAATACATGGTAGCTGGCATTATTCCTTAAATATCTCCAGGAACTTTCTGAAACATGGCCATCTTTGTTGAATAAATGCATAAACACCATTCCTTGTTCCTGCAGCAGGATTCCCTCAAATTAACATGATTCAGTTGCATTAAGGGATGGGCCCACTACTTTACAGATGAAGATGATAAAGACTCCCACCATCCACAGGCTTTCTCAGACACCCATGCAAAGCCAGGGTCCAGCTGGGAATAAGATCCCCTCTTTGGATATTTCTAAAGGAAGCATGAATGGCTTTAAAACTATCAGAAGGCAGCATGGAAGGGAAACTGCAAAACAAAACAAAACAAAACAAAACAAAAAAAACAACGTAATATTCTCAGAGGCTTGTAACTTGATGAGGCAGCAGGTATTGTCTGGAGACGCTGATGACAAAATGCCCTCAAATGAGCCCGTTGCTAAAGCTTTTCAGGAACGAGCTGCTGGATGGTGGCAGGCAGTAGTACAAGCACAGCTCATCTCTGTGGCCCCGCTAAACAAAAGCCAGTGAACATCTGCGCACGTGCTGACAGGAGGGAATGAAAGCATAGCTGAGATCTTAAAGATTGATGTAGCCCAAGGATCCCCAAAGAGTTGTGTGGTTTCCTAACTTTTACAAAGCCTTTAAGGTAGAAGCACTGTTTTCACATCAGCAATAAAGTATTTGGGGAAACAAATTCATCTACTGCATATACATTTGCCTTGGTGGAAAGCTGCTGCTGCATTTGAAAGCATTCAAATGAATAACCTCATTGCATCAGCTACAACTGAATTGTCTTGGAGATGATATATTTGGGAGTTTCAGTTTTACATTTAGCTCCTACACATCTTTAATCATCAAACCACAGAATGTGCCATTTGGGAATGGACTACTGAGAAAAAACAAGGAAGGCATTTTAACAGGTTTAGCCTACAAGATTCAGCAGGTACCAGCTCTACCCAATATCCAAATCTCTGTTGAGTTACGAGTAAAGACCCTGACCTAAGGAGAGAGACAGTTAGACATAAGAAGGTAGTTTAAAACTTTTTATTTTACCATCTACTCTGTTTCAAAGTTGGAAAAGACGTGTACATCTTGATAAAGTTTATACAGAGACAAAATTTCCATCTCACTCACTGAAGTTTATGCATGCATGCAGACAGAAGGGACTTCAAGTTCATCCCTCAGCTTTTAGTCAGTATGACTCAATCCCTTTTGTTTCATTGCTTTTGCTGTCAATGAGAAAAGATAGATGGACATAGGGGAGTAAGAAGAGAAATGTAAGGGGCCAGCTGAGTGGCTCAGTTGGTTAAGAGCTCGCTCAAGAGTTTGAGCTCTGAGCAACAGTGGTTTGAGTCCTGGCCCGAGTTGAGCAGCCACTGAACTGCCAACAGGTGGCAGGATGGCTCAGCTAAAAAAAAAAAAAAGAAGAGAAATGTAAGGAATAAACTAGAAACTTCTAGCAATTAATGACACTTGAACATCCACAAAAAATTAGATGCATTATTGGTACCGGGGTTCTCCTTCTGCACACCACGCCCCACCAAAGCCAGGAACATGTAGTGTCTCATCCTCATGCCTGTTAAAAATCTTCTCTTTGCAAACTATATATAAAATAAGGGGTTAATACCCAAAATACAGTAAAACCTTGGATTGTGAGTAACTTGGTTTGTGAGTGTTCCACAAGATGAGCAAACATTTCTAATACATTTTAACTTGGTAAATGAGCAATGTCTTGCAATATAAGTAGTTTGTTTCTGGAACAAATTATGCTTGCAAAACAAGGTATTACTGTATATAAGGAACTGATACAACTCATTAGTAAAAATCAAGAAAAATGGGCAGAGGACCTTAATAGACATTCTTCCAAAGAAGACATATAAATGGCCAAGAGGTACATGAAAAGATGCTCAACATCACTGATCATCAAGACAATGTATATCAAAACCACAATGAGGTATAATTCACACATGTGAGAATGGTTATTATCAAAAAGACAAGAGATGATGTGCTGGCGAAGATGTGGAGAAAAGGGAACCCTTCCGCACTGTTAATGGGGATATAATCTGCTGCAACCACTGTTAAAAACAGTATGGACGTTCCTCAAAAAAATTAAAAATTGAAATAACTACCTTATGACCCAGAATTGAATATATTCCCACTTCTGGGTATATATTCAGCAGACATGAAATCACTACATCAAAGAGAGATCTACACTCCAACATCTGCAGCATTATTCACAATAGCGAGGACATGGAAACAACCCAAATGTCCATTGATAGATGAATGGATAAGAAAATATGCTGTTTATCTACTCATACAAAGGAATAATTCAGGGGAAAAAAAGAAATCTTATCATTTATGTCAACATGGATAGAACTTGAGGGTATTATGCTAAGTGAAATAAGTCAGACAGAGAAAGCCAAATAATATGATCTCACTTATATGTGGAATCTAAAAGAGCCACTCATAGGGCCGGCCGAGTGGCGCGATGGTTAAGAACTGGCTTGGGATGCCAGAAGGCCCCGGTTCGGATCCCACATATGAGGGCAAGTGACACTGCCCTCCACAGCTAAGATGCTGAACAACAGCTCAACCTGGAGCTGGGCTGCTGTGAGTCGCCGCAACGGCGTAGGCTGCAGCCCCTGTGGCAGTGGGTTGCCATGGGCTACCGTATGTAGCCAGCAGCCAGCGTGAGCGGCCAGCAGCCGCAGTGAGCGGCCGTCCAGAAGCCGGCGACTGATCTGCCTCGCCCGGGAAGAGCGCAATGATGGTGCCAACTTGGGCCAGTGAAGCATCGTCCTCCACAACTAGACTGAAGAACAAAACAACAGCAACTTGTCTGTTCCCATCCCCCAATTCCCCAATAAAAATCCCATCCCCCCAACTCCCCAATAAAAATCTTAAAAAAAAATAAAATAAAATAAAATAAATAAATAAAAGAGCCACTCATAAAAACAGAAAGCTGAATGGTAGTTGCCAGGGCCGGTGGTGTGATAGAAATGGAAAAATATTGGTCAAAGGGTAAAAACTTCGTACTATAAGATGAATAAGTTCTGGGTATCTAATATGAGGCATGGTGAATATAGCTAATAATACTGTATTATATATCTGAAAGTTGCTAAGAGAATAGATTTTAAATGTTTTCAGCACACAGAGAAAATACAAATAAACCTGTAATTATGTGAGGTGATGGATGTGTTAACTAACTTTATCGTGGGAATCATTCCATGACATTGACATGAATGAAACCATCACGTTCTACACCTTAAATGTACACTATGTTATATGTAAATCATATCTCAATAGGGCTATGGATAAAAAAATCTCTTAATGTGGTGCTGGGAACATTCCCTGAACCTCACCTAGTGCATCACAAGTATCCCAAGCGAGTCTTTGTTAAATAAATGAATCAGTAATTCACAGGAAGACTTCAATGCCTCATGGCTTAAGATACCCTCCCAACACACACTGATACTTGAAGCCAGTAGTGTGCAAAGGCTCAAATGACAAAATTGTGTTTCCAACCATGCAATCTGACTTAAGTCCTATTGCCTAGGTGTCATTTAACCATCTACTACATGATTTTCTCTTATCTTCTTTGGATCCCTATTTACTTTACTAAAGCCTGAAAAAGTCCAAACTACAGTGATTTTATGATAGATCAGTTAAGAAAATGTGCCATTTTTATATCTTATTTATAATTCAATTTTTAGAATACATAGCCTTATTTTGCTGTCTTTCCTCTGAGCCACTCAAAATAACCAAAGTTAAAACTCAATCCAATTCAAGTCCTATATTTAAGGAAGTGCTCAATTCAACACATATCAGATGATTTTGTATTCTACCAAAATTATTAAATTTATTATATTGTCCCTTTCTAATGATAGATAATAAAGGAAACATATTTGGGCTAAATTGGCTCACAAATCAGGTTTAAAAAGCAAATTCATTCAGAATAAAATGTTTAAGATCCCCTTTTTAATTGGAAAATTTTGCTTGGCTGTCACAAATGTTAAAATATGCAATACTTTTCCAAGAAACCCTGTAATAATCATCAGATTATAATTTCCACGATACATAAGTTTTATTAGGCTGCATACATATGTTTATCTTTTATAGGCTTGCTTTGGCTTTAATTCTCAAAATTATTTTGGAAAATAAAGGCTGTATTGAATAATTTGAGTTTAACCATGAAATGAATATGACAATTATTCCACTTCAACAGCATTTGGAATTACAATTTAAATCAAATAGTCTATTTCCTCATTACCCAACATAACCCCATTCTCTCAAAAGCATGAAAAAAGTCTGAAAGGGAAGTGATTGCTAAGAATAAGAAATGAAAAGAGAGAAGAGTTTGGAATACTAAGAGAAATAAAGAATAAAATGGAGGGGATTCAAGAAGTTAAGAAGATGGGCCGGCCGAGTGGCGTGATGGTTAAGAACTGGCTTGGGATGCCAGAGGGCCCCGGTTCGGATCCCACATATGAGGGCCAGTAACACTACCCTCCACAGCTAAGATGCTGAACAACAGCTCAACCTGGAACTGGGCTGCTGTGAGTCGCCGGCGATGGCGTAGACTGAAGCTCCTGTGGCAGTGGGTTGCCATGGGCTACCATATGTAGCCAGCAGCCAGCATGAGCGGCCAGCAGCTGCTGTGAGCGGCCGTCCAGAAGCCGGCGACTGATCTGCCTCGCCCGGGAAGAGCGCAATGATGGTGCCAACTTGGGCCAGTGAAGCAACGTCCTNTGAAGAACAAAACGACAGCAACTTGTCTGTTCCCCTTCCCCCAATTCCCCAATAAAAAAAGAAAAAAAAAAGAAGTTAAGAAGAGAATTAGAAAGATGTATTTTACTGATATATCAACATATCTTAATATACATCAACTTCAGTTTTGATACATAAATTTTAAATCTTTTTTAAGTGTCTTGTAGGGTGACTGGCCATCCCATTTTGTGGGGCTGTTTGGTCTCAGCACTTGAAAGTCACTTACTCCTCAGCCACCTGGGACAGTCGCCCCACTTTTAATTGGCCTGGTATTAAAGGTCTGTATCTCCTTTTTTCTTAAAAGTCGTAGTTAGAAAGTATAACATTCATACCTGAAATCTCTGGGAGCACTGGATTTTGATGACTTTCCTCTCCCACTGATTTTGGGGCCCAGCCGTGTTTTGCCATAAATGCCAAATAGGACCACCACAGGTAGTTTGAAGGCCGGCCATTAATTTGTTACTTATGTGGCTGGAGAAGTAATAAAATGTAATCTGTGGAAAACAATGAATTCCCAAACAATTATACTAAAGAACTTCCCAAATGTGAAAAGTATTTAAAATACCATGTGCTTTCAAATACCTGACAAGCATGTTCGTTATTTGTTGGAAGAAAAATCCTGCTTCTTAAGGTTGAAGTAGAATCCTCTTTGGAGACCACTGAGAGGAAGTGGGCTGTTGGAAACATAAGTCAACACATCAGATTCAGAGCAATCACTGGTAAACTTATTCTGTACAACAGACAGTATTTCAGGCCTATATCCACATCGGATCAATATCTTTTGTTCAAAAAATGAAACATTTAACCACACCACTCACTTTTGCAAATGGTCTGGCTGATATTTTTACTTCATTATATTCCTCCTTGAAATAACTAATTGCGATTATATTCCCTATAACACTATTATGGGCTACTGCCCACAACCCAGCTTATCTAATATAACATAGAAATGTATAATCCTGTAAAGATGTCATCCAGGGAAAACATTATCCTGAGACTGTCCACCAAAGTAAGCAATTCAATAGAGAATTCAAAACAGATTGCTGTTTGCTGTGATTTTCTCCAGAAAGAATTGGAGCCGATACTCCCGGCTTTTTTCAGGATTGTAGAAAACAATACTGAGCCCTAATACGCTCCTATATGAAGCAGTACAGACTACACCAATGAACTGTTAACTGTTTAAAAGCCTATAAAATGAATGTGGAATATTGCCTAGTTGACAAGGTTATACTGTGTAATCTGGGAAACATTACTTTCTGATACACTATTTGGTGTGCTGCTATTTGTCAAAATGAATGAAAAAAATGATGCTGATGATGATTAAGATGTTATATCTACCCAAGTTATTCAGTGGTATTTTAAAGCTGGATTGGAAATCAAATTTCATTGCCCCATCATTGAGAGAATCACTAGTAAAATTATGACATCTCAAAGACCTGTATCTATTCCAAGATTGTATCATAATTAAGCAGGAAGCAATGGCATTAATGATTACCTATAGATATAGTCTGACACATAATTGAAATCCTGGCAATAACAGAAAATTGCTCTAAGAAAGTACTCCCTGGGATAATTATATAACCATAATTTAGACGAAGAGCAGGTATCATGGTGATACAAGTGGACTATCATTAGTTTGCTCCTACTTCATATTCAGCAGGTAAAGCAAATGTTAAGCTAATGAATAATTAAATAAGTATAAAGAGCCATGTGGATATATTGTTTTAGATTAAATAATATTATTAGCAATAAAAATGGCGATAGTATCCAACAGGCCCTAAATTACTGTTTTGTTTTGTTTTGTTTTGTTTTGTTTTGTTTTTTAAAGATTTTTATTGGGGAATTGGGGGAAGGGGAATAGACAAGTTGCTGTCCTTTTGTTCTTCAGTCTAGTTGTGGAGGACGTTGCTTCACTGGCCCAAGTTGTCACCATCATTGCGCTTTTCCCGGGGGAGGCAGATCAGTCACAGGCTTCTGGATGGCCGATCACAGCAGCTGCTGGCCGCTCACGCTGGCTGCCAGCTACACACGGCAGCCCAGCTCCAGGTTAAGCTGTTGTTCAGCATCTTAGCTGTAGAGGGCAGTGTCACTGTCCCTCATATGTGGTATCCGAACCGGGGCTCTCTGGCATCCCAAGCCAGCTCTTAACCAACGTGCCACTCGGCCGGCCCGAGGCCCTAAATTATTGTTTACAAATAGCTACTATAAAGCATTCATGAATATACAGGAAAAATTACTTGCTTCTGTCAAGGAAATTAATTAAGTTATCATGTTTATTATAAAAAATAAACATGGTGAAAAATCAGATTTGACACTATGCTGTTAAATTATAGAATAGCATCTGCAGTAAAATAATAAATTATTTGAATATTTAAGCAGGGTATTATATATATATATATATATATATATATATATATTTAAAGTACGATATTTGCTATGTGTTACAACACTAAACTATTCTGTATTTTGTCAGAAATTAAATAAAGGTTAATCTTCAGGTTATCATAAAATGTAAAGTTTTAAATTCAGATACAGCTTGAGATCCTTTGACATTTGTTCTAGTAATAAACTTTCTTTTCATGGGCAAAAAAAAAAATGTTCAAAATGTACCCAATAATATCTGTTTTCTACCTATAATTCCAACTTAGTGACAATAGCAAGCATTTTTTTTATTTAAATGCACATCCAATTTTACCTTGCTCCCTATGAGTATAGAATTTCTGTCATCAGAGATGGAAATGTTCCTTAGGGAAGAATACCATCTTACAAAAAGTTCTCTTGCATTCCATTGGAGTTTAGTTATCATGTCGATGAGTATAAAAGAAAGCAGCAGATCCTTGGCAGCATAAGTTTTCCCCACATGCCCATTCCCTCTACAACACCCCTCTCCTACTACTGGCTCTAAATATCAATAAGAGGCTTATGAAGCTGATAACAAAAAATGTATCCAGTGTTCTCTCTACACACCCCTCTTACTTCTTAAAGGAGCCTAGTAATAGCATGCACACATACACACACATCAATTGCCATCACCATATGCCTCCTATTAATCTCTAATATATTCATCTGTTTCTTTACATGATTCACAAATTCCTATTTTATGCCTATATCCATGAAGTCAACTACTTATTAGCATATCTTTAAAACATATATAGAATAATCTGGTGACAAAATGTTATTAAAATGACAAAATAACATAAACAGCATGATTTCATTTATAATTGTAAATATTTATGTTAAAGGGCTTTTAAACATATTTTTTTCTCAGTTGCTGGGTAGGTGTTGGAGTAAAATCCCAATGTAAACCAAAATTGATGACCAAAAAAGGAAGTATATAAAATATAAAAGCAACAAAAACCATGAATCAAGTTTTGAAAGTAAATCCAATAACTTTGGCAGTAAATTCCACCAACTTTGACCCTCAGGAAAGGTAAGGTAGAATTTTCAGTCTCACTTTCTTCAACTATTGATAGGCAATCTTGTGTTCCCTCCATTTCCCAAGTTCTCAGGGATTAATGGTGATGATTGTAAGCAGGAGACACATAAATCCTACTGTATGCTATAGAGTATCACTCAAATGAACTCAAAAAATTGAGCATGCTGACAGTGAGATAATATCAGTTCTCAAGAACATTTCTCAAAATATCAGGCTGGGGCCGACCGAGTGGCGCATTGGTTAAGAGCTGGCTTGGGACACCAGAGGGCACCGGTTCGGATCCCATATACGAGGGCCAGTGACACTGCCCTCTACAGCTAAGATGCTGAACAGCAGCTCGACCTGGAGCTAGGCTGCCGTGAGTCGCCGGCAATGTCGTAGGCTGCAACCCCTGCTGCAGTGGGTTGCCATG
>NW_017732592.1:46287-47811 GCF_001890085.2 Hipposideros armiger
AAAAAAAAAAAAAAAAAAAAAAAAAATATATATATATATATATATATATATATATATATATATATATATATATATATCAGGCTGCATGATTGGATCACCATGACAAGGTCCCAGGCCTGAAGCAAAGGTTAAAATGTCAAAACGTTGGAAAGGGGAAAGTGTGTTCATCTAGGACAGAAAATTGGCTCATTTCAGATAACAGCGAGGACACAGTAGTCTTAGATACAAACTCCTTTTCTCTACTGATATAGAGAATATCAATAAAGAGACAGAAATTATAACTATCAATAACTAATCATTATAATTGATAAAAATCAAAATTATAATTTAGTGCTGATGGACACACACAATATATAAAGATGAAATTTGTCACAGTAACAGCATAAAGGCAGGGAGTTTTATATATATATATATATATATATATATATATACACACACACACAAACATACATATATATATATATATACATATATATATCCTGCAATTAAATTGGTATTAATCTAACCTAGATTATTGTGACCCCTAGGGCAACCACTGAGAAAGTAAGTAAAAAATATATAGTGGAAAAAGTGCATTAATATGATACAGTAGAAAATATCTGTGTAACACAAAAGAAAACAGTAACAGAGGAACAGAGTAACAGGAAAGACATAAGACAGACAGAAAACAAAGAACAGATTGCAGGTGTAAATCCTATTTTCCATAATTATGTTATATGTAAATGGAGTAAAGTGTCCAATCAAAAGTCTTTGATTGTCATATTGTTTAAAACTATGATACAATCATAAAGAGTGTCTCTTGTAGAAATCTTGCAGAAAATATAAGGATATAAAAAAAGACATATAAACAATAACCAAAAAACAGCTGGAAATCCAAAAAAAAATATTTTAACACAAAAAGAAATTGTTTTAGAAACAAATAAGGACAATTTATAATGATAAAAGAATCAACCCATCAAAAAAAATAACAGTTATAAATATACATGCACCTAAAACCAGAGCCCCAAAATATATGAAGTAAAAACTAATCAAATCAAAATGAAAATACACAATCAAGAATAATAGTTGAAGTCTTCAATGCCCTATTTTAAAGAATGGATAGTACAATTACAAGATCAGTAAGGAAACAGAAGTCTTAACACTATAAACCAATTAGAACTAACAGACATATACAAGACACATCATAGTAAAAATGGCAAAGGTTAAAGACAAAGACAGGATCCTAAAAGTAGCAAGGGAAAGACAGCAGGTTACATACAAAGGAACTCCTATAAGACTAACAAGTGACTTTTCCACAAAAACTCTGCAGGTGAGAAGGGAGTGGCAGGAAATCTTCAAAGTGACGCAAAATAAAGGCCTGCAACCAAGATTGTTCTACCCAGCACGGCTATCACTTAAAATTGAAGGAGAGATAAAGAGCTTCTCAGAAAAGAATAAACTTAAGGAATTCATTACCACCAAGCCAGCATTGCAGGAAATGCTAAATGGGCTTTTTTAAACAGAAGAAAGGGGAAAACAAGCTAA
>NW_017732592.1:51849-68412 GCF_001890085.2 Hipposideros armiger
TGAATATATATATAGTCATGGGACGTGGGGTATAGTGTGGGAGTGGAGTCAAGGGATTGTAATAGATATGTATGATATTGGGGGAAAGTGGGGCAGTGGATTGGGGGAGGGGGGTTGTCCTTTTACCTTGAGGGGTAAAAAGGATAACTATTGCACTGTGTTGTACAGCTGAAACTAATTCTAAAAAATGTGCATTTCACAATAAAAAATAATTTAAAAAAGAAGCAGAAGAAGAAGAAGAGGAAGAGGAGGAGGAAAAGGAGAAGACCCAATTTACTAAATAAAGAGTGAAATAAGGGTCAGAACTACCAATCTTATAGAAATAAAAAAGAGTTATAAGGTAATATTATCAACAGTTGTGAGCTTACAAATTAGATAACCTTGATGATATGGACAAATTCCTCAAAAGACACCAAAAAATGACCAAAACTGACTCAAGAATAGATAGAAAATCTCAAAAACCTGCAACAAGAGGATGAATCAGTAATAAAAAAGCTTTCAACAAAGAAATTCTCAGTCACAGAAGAATTAACTATTGAATCTATAAAACATTTTAAAAAGGTGAGTTAACACCAACACTTCATAAACTTCCACAAATTAGAATAGTATACTTCCCAACTCATTCTGTGAAGGCATTATTACTACCTTGATACCAAAACCACGTAAATATATCACAAGAAAACTACAAATAAATATCCCTGATGCATATAAATGTAAAAACACTAACCAAAATACTAGAAAGCCTCATTAAGCAAGCTTTAAGAAGGATTATTCACCATGACCAAGTGGAATTTACACTGGGAATGCGAAGTTGTTTCAACATCTGAAAACCAATCACTATGAATTGATCGGCAATGGCCAAACACATCATGGTCATCACAATAGATGCAGAAGACACATTTGATGCAAATGCTCTCATGATAAAATCACTCAATGTATTAGCCACAGACAGAAACTTGCTCACCTGATAAATGGCATCTGCAAAAAGCCCACAGCAAATATCATAACTGATGGTTGAAAAAGTTTGCCCTAATAAGAATAAGATAAGGATGTCTGCTATCACCACTTCTATTCAACATTGCACTGGAGTTTCTAGGCAGACAAGGAAATGAACTAAAAGGCAGGCAGAATGGAAAGAGAAAGTAAACTTATCTCTATTTGCAAATAACTTGATCTTGGCTGCAGATGGTCCTAAGGACCCACAGGATTGCATCGGGCTCACTTAAACAGGCTGGAATAATCCTATTTCAGGGTCAGCTCATTAGTAACCTTAATTATATCTACAAAGTCCTTTCACAGAAGTACTTAGATTAGTGTTTGATTGAATAATCTGGGGATGGGAATCTTAGGGACCCAAGGGGGGACAGCTTTAAAATTCTCCCTACCACAGTTAGGTAGGCACTAATTTGGTTCTCCTGTTTCATTTGCTAAATGTTAAGGTTTGGACCAAAGTTTATAAAGCCTAAAGTAATTGAGTCCCTGTAAGGTCTTCCTTGACTAATTCAGCTGTACGACACAGTCAATCAATGTAACTAATCATTATAGTTGGCAGACTTCATTTGCAAAGAATGGAAATTTGCTGTGTCTTTTCCAACCACAGAATTGGTAAAATTCCCTTCCTACTTTCATTTGCAGAATCTCAGTCTACTGTCAATTTGCCTAGGGTTCAAAAGATATACTCCTTAAAATTTGTATTATAGTTATTTCAGTACACTATTATTTGATTTTATGTATTTCTGTTGAGTATGGATTTTCTCCACTTGTGGCTGAATTCATTTGAAAAATATATACCCATATAAGTTTAGCAAATAAACAAGTCATCTCTCTGTAAAGATAAAATTCCTGCCTAAAGGAAAGCAAACGATACATAGGAAAATATTTCTACAGAGAAATGATAGAATTATTATATTTTAGCTCCAATCAGTGGAATAATATTATTTGCTTTAAGATGTTTCACAGCTTGATTACTTATGTTTCGTGGAGAAATATCATTGATGTCATAGCAGTTAATTCAAATAATCATCTAAATTGTGAACTACGATGCCCTGACTGATGCATTACTCTGAGTTAGAAATAAAAGAAATGGGAAAATAAATATATTATGTTATACAGTAAAAAACATAGGCATAAAGTGTGTTGAGGAATTATGAAAACCTCATGTAGCTTAGCTCATTGAAAATTGCACGCTCACACAGGCACACCTTAAGGACCTTTTATGATTAGCTTGACAATCAAAGAATTTGTGGAAGAAACTAAAGCTCTCTCCAAAATACTACTTGAGGCAGAATGAATCATTAAGTACCAAATGTGTATGCCCTTGAAATTCTTTATGCAACTCCTCAGCTACTGCCACATCCATCAATGTCTCTCATTTCTGCTGCCTGGTTGGACTGTCGCAGAATTAGAATTATCAACTGTGAAGGAGTTTGAGTAGAGGAGAGAAAAGAGAGAAGGACATGGTACTGATGAGTAACATCAGTAACTTCTGGGTGACATATTCCTGATGTTCCCAAATACACTTTTGGCCTAATCTTCATTTCCAAAGACAGTATCCTCTAACCACAGCAGATGGCTATATTATTGCCTGAGCACACCAATATCTGGATATGATCCCTATGCAGTCCTTTCAGTTTGAAATGCCATTTCTTTCATTTCTCTGTCCACTGAAATACCGCCCAGCTTTCAAATCCTTCCTCAAATGCCCCTTTCCTTTCCAGTGTTTTAATTTCCCTGTAGCCACAGGGCAATTTGCTGAGACTAACCTTATAGCGCTTTTAAAACTTCTCCCTGTATTCTAATTAATTGTGCTATTCTCAAGAATGCTTTTCAAACAGATCAAAAAACACCTCGATATGCAACAAATAGTTGAATAGTCTCTATAATATTCATAGCATTTATTTTGATGCCTTATGAACACTTTAAAAGCCTCATGTGCCACCTTTATTATCAGCTGGAATCTAGAATGATTGAAAACATACATTCTTACAAAAGTTGTAAGAAAAATAAGTTATATTCCATTCTTTTTAAAAAAGTGAAGTTTTACTACCATTGCAGAGGTATGTTTAAATTTTTGGACTGATGTGATTTTATCTAAATGCAATGCTATATACTTTTACAAATCAATACTACATTCGAATCACTCTGCCTCAAGCATTAGCAGACTTCAAATATTGACACAGGGATGCTTTTAATGTTCTAGTAGATTTCCAAACTTAGCTCTGAAAACTTCTCAAAGCACTGACTGCATAATGAAACATATTATTTTGGAACACTGGCAAATTATTTCAAGAGTAAGTTAATCAAAAATGTATTAACATTCATGAAAATAAGATTTTTGAAGGGAAACAAGATTCCAACAAGACTATTTTTCCATAAGCACTTTCAAACAGTTAATATCTAAAGACAGAACATTTGCTTATTTAAAATTATCTCTAGGAAAATACTCATATTTTAACATTTAATTGCAGTTACAAGAGATGCACCACTACTGTTAAAAGCACCACCCTTTGATAATTATGCCAGGCCTCATTTTCCCTATGAGGCTTGTATTATTCCCATTTTATAGATGAGGAAGCTGATACCACACAGCTAGAAGGTTCAAAATCCATCTAGTGTGACTCCAGAGATCTTAAATCAAACCAAAATATATGGTTAATGGGGTGTCTGCGTATATAACATCTCAATTTTGATGCAAATTGCCTCCATTTTATTTCTTGACTAGGTTATCATAAAAAAAATAGCATGGCAAAATGAGAAAAGAGAAGGAAGAAAGGGGAAAGAGGGAAGAAAAGGAGGGAAGGGAAACACAATGATGGAAATTCGATGTTGTCTGAATCCAAGATGAGGAGGCAATAGGAAAAACAGAATAAGAGCCCCATACAACAAAAGGAGAAAATATCAGGCATTCTGCCCATGAAAAAGACTAGACTAAATAAATGTATGCTGTGGAAAAGCTTCTAAGCAAAAGGCAGAAGCAGTGGGGAGACCTTCCAAGGAGAGGTATATGGGATCAAACAATTCATAAGGCACTGCATTGGCTAAAAGTTGGGCACCAGATTCGATACCACCTAATGTAACTGAGTCCATAATAAAATGTTTATGCATTGCGGTGAGTCATTGGTCCTGCTTGTGAAGCTGAGATTTTTTTGTGTGTGAGAAAGCTTATTCCTAACAATTGTTAGAAACTATGTTTACAAAAGTATTTTGGATGTCAAAAGAACAAATTCCATTTTACTTATACAGAAGTTATAACATTCATATAAAGTTATAGGTTTATTCAGAAATGTACTGAATATCGACTTTTTTGAGTGCCAAATATTTTATGATGAGTTTTAGCAACAACAGCTCATTCAGCTCTTAAATCAACAACCTTATGAACTAAACACCATTATTCCCCCTTGTAAAGTTAAGAAAACCAAGGCTTAAAAGATTACATTGCTTAAGATCATACAGCTAGCAAGTGACGGAGCCAGAGTTCTAATCCACAGATGTAGTCTTTATGTAAGTATTTCTAAACAATTAAGATCTAATGGTTGTACCTTAGCTTACTTGAAATTATCTCTACGGAAATACTTATATTTAACATTTAATTGTATTTATTTGAGAGGAGCATCACATTTATAAAAAAACCACCAGCCCTCAGTTAGCTATGCCAGTCAATATGCTACCTGTTTTTCTACCACGTGTAAGCACACCAGATGAGGGCAGGCATGAAATCAATTTTGACTCACTAAAATATCATAATTACCTGGTACAAAATGATGAATGGATGAAGTTCATTAGTTCATGCAACAAATAAAGAAATGAATAAATGATTGGCTCCAGGATGACCTCAAAGTACTGAGCAGCCCATCAGAGCTTTCTAGTCAGCCTAAGAAAACAAGTATCACTGGACAGAGCTAAAATCAGTCCAGCCAAAAGCAAGGAAATTTGATAAGTTTATCTAGGTAGTGTCATCATATTTAAATTTTTGAATTTTCATAAGAAGTCAAAACATATAGAAAAATCCCAATTTTTGTCTAGATAGACCTTCAGGATCCCAGAAAGTTAATTATGAGAGTTCAATGTGATATTTTAGAATCATAAATATCTTGAAAATGGTTAAGAATAAATAAAATTAGATATTGTAATTATTAATATCTACATAGCCAAAATTCTACTCCCATAATCAACCACTTGACAAAAAGGAAGGAAGGAAGGAAGGGAGGGAGAGGGATTCTAAGTATTTACCAGATGTAACACCGTTGTGATCATAAAATGGAGGTGATAGACCAGTCATCCCGTTTCTCTTTGTCCAACCAAGTTGCAGGCTCTGATCTTGAGTCATGTTACAGAGCCCATCCTCAAAATCACATCTTTCATAACTCAAACCTAATGGGAGAAAGCAGAAATTAGCTTAAACAACTCCATTTTGCTTCTTAAGAAGACGATAATTGAAAAAGAAAGCTTAGCAACAAATAACAAATGTAGATTAGCATAAGAATTATTTTTTCACATTTAAGTCTACTTTATTAATGCAACGCTTTTTCTTCACACGATAGTCTAATAAATCACCACACACAAAAACCAGTGTAGTCAAGTGACAGCATAGTCCGATGTCAGGTGGTTGCTGGACTTACAGTGATCACTTCTTTTTCTTTTTTTTTAAATTGGGGAATTGGCGGATGGGAAGAGCACTGGGGAATTGGGGGAAGGGGAACAGACAAGTTGCTGTCGTTTTGTTCTTCAGTCTAGTTGTGGAGGAGGTTGCTTCACTGGCCCAAGTTGGCACCATCATTGCGCTCTTCCTGGGTGAGGCAGATCAGTCGCCGGCTTCTGGATGGCCGCTCACTGCAGCTGCTGGCCGCTCATGCTGGCTGCTGGCTACACACGGTAGCCCATGGCAACCCTCTGCCACAGGGGCTGCAGCCTACGCCGTCGCCGGCGACTCATGGCAGCCCAGCTCCAGGTTGAGCTGTTGTTCAGCATCTTAGCTGTGGAGAGCAGTGTCACTGGCCCTCATATGTGGGATCCGAACCGGGGCCCTCTGGCGTCCCAAGCCAGCTCTTAACCATCGTGCCACTCGGCCGGCCCTAGTGATCACTTCTTTAGGTATATAAATGTTGAATAACTACTGTGCACACCTGAAACTAACACAATATTGTATGCTAGCTATATTTTAATAAAAATCTTTGAAAAATAAAAACAGTGTAGTCAGAAAGAATGCCACATGAGGTCAGAACACTGAGGACCTAACCCTGGTTTTGTCTCTTATTAACTGAATGCCTTAGCTCAACCACAGCAAGCCCTTTTCTTCCCTTGAAAGGCTAGAATCATGACATCCTTCCCTGTCTCCCTCAAACAATTGCTATGAGGATCTAATTACATAATATAAATAAAAATACCTTACAACTCATTAGCACCATAAAATATGAGGAATTATTAAGTTGACATCTTCAACCTCAATAGTCCTGCCATTGAAGGTTTGAACAGACCAAATCACAGAGTACCCTCTGGTTGAATGTCAACAATATCCATCTGTGATGGACCCCTGGAAATAAGCATAGCACCTCCCCTCCCCCCATTCAATCTCAATATTCTTGAAATCTGAATGCTTTTATTGTA
Organism: Hipposideros armiger; assembly: GCF_001890085.2. NCBI lineage: Eukaryota > Metazoa > Chordata > Mammalia > Chiroptera > Hipposideridae > Hipposideros > Hipposideros armiger. Next base: position 58,453 of record NW_017732592.1, read on the forward strand.
ACAAAGGCATTATCTCTCTCTCTCTCTCTCTCTCTCTCTCTCTCTCTCTCTCTCTCTCTCTCTCTCTCTCCCTCCCTCCCTCCCTCCCTTCCTTCTTTCTTTTCTTTCTTTCTTTCTTTTTTATGGCTATAAATGATCCAAGAGTCTTGGGAGAAGCAAGGTTTGGACGCTTGGTTGTTTACAATAACTACCCAGGTAAGGCTTTATTCCATCATCCAACACATGCGAATGTCACTCTACAAAAACTAGATTCTCTCCACTGTAAATCACCCCTCCCTGGGATGTAGCCCTTCGCAACTGTGCAGATTCTCCTTTGGCGAGTTTGTTCTTGCCCTGACTGGTTGCATTAGTCATACTAGGAATGAATATGCTAGTTGTTAGGGCTTGGCAACCCAGCCACAAAAAAACAACAACATACTTTTTATTTAATCACATTTGGACAAAATATTATTTAATAATAACCCATGTGGTGCTTGTTGTTGAGATCATCCACATGAGTACTGAAAGAAGATTTAGAACAGTCACTTTTAAACATTAACTAAGCCCATTTTATTACCAGTGGTCTGTTTTATTAATTTGAGCCTGAAATCCTTTATTTTGAAAGATGTTACACACCAGTGGTGTCCTATAATAATAGCAAGAATCTTAACAGCCACAATGTATTGAGGTAGTTTGTTCTATGCTAGTCATTCTCCTTGCCAAAGTTTATGTATTCCTTAAGAAGCGGGCATTTTCTTCTGTTTTAAAAATGAGGAGACAGGCAGTGTGTTACAGACACTAGCAAACTCACCCAAGGCTGAACTCCTAGTGAGTGCCAGGGCCAGGATGGGAACCCAGGTCTCTTTGACTCGAGCACATGAGCCCTCAAAGCTCTGTTCTATGGCCTAATTGTTAATCCACTGTACCATTTTTATCAAGACCTAGAATTAGAAGTCTAGCAGAGTTTCTAGTCAGCCTGGGGACACCAGTATTTTCACACAGAATTGATGTCATTCTATCCAAAAGCAAAGACATTCGGTTGGTCTATGAATCACGCCAGGATTACATTTGCAATCTCCATAAGGCTTTTGAACTGTTTAGAATAGACAGAATACCCCAGTTATTAGCTCACAGACCCTGAGTGGTCCAGGGACTCTGGTTGAACAAAAAATGAACTAAAGTGCACAGTTATTTGAGTATATAAATGAGTGCATGTCATTCAATTAGCTATACATGTATCAGTATAAATATGTATCGTTTTCAAGTTGCCTTTAGTTCCCCGCAATTTGTACAATGATCTATTTGTGATTGTAAAATATTCAAAACTATTTTTATGACCATATTTCAGCAACTATGTTTATGAAATGTACATACATTCTGACATGATGTCAAACGGTTTTTAAAGACCAAGAAATTACCTTGCAGTACAATTACTAGTTGACATCTGTGTGCAATGTTCTTTGCCCTTTTTAATACACAAGCATAATGATGATGATTTCTGGAAGAGCTAGAACTAGAAAAATAGCTAAATAAAACATTTTTTCCCAGCAGGGGTTCTTTGTGTTATAAAATGAATCTAATGATCATACATTTTCAACTAATTGTTATTAAAAAAAGGCAACCATGAACTTCTAATAACTGCTGCATTATTTAAAAAAATGCATCAGAACAATTTCTAAGTATTCATTTCTGCCCCCCCCCTGCCATAGAGAATTGTATGTTTTAAACCATTTGAACAAATTTCCTTGAATTGTGGCTGGTTTACCTTTTAATTCCATTGCCACGTATGTGCGTTCAAACCTGGAACGGCTTGCTATATATTAAAGTCTGCTCCCACATATATTTCTCCAACAGCAGCCTTCACTAAATTGTGTTGAGTTGAACAATTGAACAATGTATGGAACAATGACGAATGGTAATGCAGGCACTTATCAGTGGAATCCACGTTTCTGGGCTTTTTGAACTTGTGGAACTCATCATTTTGTTTTCAATTTTATGATCCCAAAGGTCAGACATAGTGCAGTCCAAGAGGGAGTGTGACTGTGTTGCAATTTACGGTTTCTTGGAAGACCCAATTATCTCCTGAATTGGCTTCCACAGTGCCAGATTCCCTCATTAAAATTCACTGAGGAGTCCCTCATAGATTCATTCGTTAACACCATAATGGGAAGAAAAGTATTAAATTATATCCCCAAGAGATAGTTAACTTAGGGCATGCATCTGAGAAAATGGGAAGGAACAGAATAAAGTTTTTGTAGCGGCAATAGTGAAGAAATTGGTGCAGAATTCAGGATTATTTCAGCAAAGAATGGTATGGGTAGATAATTAAAATGTGACGTTCTTAGAAGACAGAGAAAATATAAGAATGATGAAAAGTCTAGAAAAGGAGAGGTAGAAGGTATTAAAAGCAAACCACTTATTTCACAATTCCGCCTGGGCCCGTATGAATAATGCACATCTTCTTTCCTCCTAAAAGTTCTATGAGGCACAGCTGTAGTCTTTTCTTAATGATAAATCTTACTCTTTAATTTTAATTATGGTAAAATTCACATTTTAACCATTTTTAAGTGTGATGATCTGTGATACTAAGTACATTCATATTGCTATGCAACCATCAACACCATCCATCTCTAGAACTTTTTCATTTTCCCCAACTGAAACTCCATGCCTATTAAATAATAACTCCCCATTCCTTGCTCTTCCCAGCCCCCAGGAACCACCACTCTACTTTCTGTCTCTATGACTTTGACTACTGTAGGCACCTCATAAAAGTGAAATCATACTTTGTCTTTTTGTGACTGGCTTATTTCACTTGGCATAATGTCCTCAAGTATAATGTTGTAGCATGTGTTAGAATTTCCTTCCTTTTTGAGGCTGAATAATATGCCACTGCATGTATACACCACATTTTGTTTATCCATTCATCTGTTAATAAACACTTGGGTGTCTTTCGCCTTTTGCCTATTATGGATAAGGCTGCTATGAACATGGATGTACAAATATCAGTTGGATTCTGATACTTCTTTTCTTTTGAACATATTCCCAGAAGTAGAACTGCTATATCACATGAAAATTCTATTTTTAAGTTTTTGAGGAATTGCCATTCCATTTCCACAGAAGCTATAAGATTTTACATTCCCACTGACAATGCACAAATGTTCTGATTTCTCAATATCTTTGTCAACATTTATTTTCTGGGGTTTTGTGTTCATTTGTTTGTTTGTTAGTTTGCTTATAATAGCCATCCTAATGGGTGTGAGGTGGTATCTCATTGTGGTTCTGACTTACATTTCCCTAATGATTAGTGATGTTGAACATCTTTTCATGTGCTTATTGGACACTTGTATATCTTAGAAGACATATCTATTCAAGTCCTTTGTCCATTTTTTAAATAAGGTTGTTTTATGTTATTGAGTTGTAGGAGTTCTTTATATATTCTGCATATCAATCTCTCATCACATATTTGATTTACAAATATTTTTCTCCCATTCTATTGGTTGCTTTTTCAGTCAGTGTCCTTTGATACATGAAATTTTTCATTTTGATGAAGTCTAATTTATCTATTTTTTTATTTTGCTGACTGTGATTTTGGTGTCATATCTAAGAAATCATTGCCAAATCCAATATTGTGAGGTTCCCCCCTCTGTTTTCTCCTAGTAACTTTATAGTTTTAGCTCTTTACATTTAGGGCTTCAATCTATTTGGAATTAATTTTTGTAAGGTTAGGATCCAACTTTAGTCTCTTTGCATATGGATATCCAATTTTTACAACACTATTTGTTGAAAGACTGTTCTTTCCCCCTGAATTATCTTGGCAACCTCGTTGGAAGTCATTTAACCATATCTGAGAGAGCTTCTTTATAGGCTCTCTATTCTATACCATTGGCCGAAATGTCTGTCTTTATGCCAATTCTACACTCTTAATTACTGTAACTTTGTTACTGGTTTTGATTTCAGGGAATGTGAAGGCTATAACTTGGTTCTTTTTCAAGATTGTTTTGTGATTTGGGGTCCCTTTAGATTCCATATACATTTTAAGATGGAAATTATTATTTCTGCAGAAAATATTCTTAGAACTTTGATAGGAATTACATTGAATCCATGGATTGCTTTGATTGGTATTGACATGTAAACAATACTCTTTCAATCCATGAATAAAAGATGTCTTTCCATTTCTGTGTTTTTAAATTTCTTTCAGCAGCAATTTCTATTTTTTTATTTGCATGTCTTTTGTCTCCTTCATTACTAGTTCATTCTGTTTGATGTTATGTAAATAGAATTGTTTTCTTAATTTCCTTTTAAGAGTGCTCATTGTTAGTGTACAGAAATGCAACTGATTTTTATGTGTTTACTTTGAATTCTGCAACTTTACTGAATTTGCTTACTTGTTCTAACAATTTTTGGGGTAGACTCTTTTGGGTTTTCTACATTTAAGATCATATTTTCTGTGACCAGAGATAATTTTCCTTGTTCATTTCCAATTTGAATGCCTTTTATTAATTTTTCTTATCTAATTACTCTGACTGGGACTTCCAGTACTTTGTTGATAGAAGTAATGAAAAAGGGCATCCTTGTCTTGTTCCTGATCTTAGAGGAAAATATTTCAGTCTTTCACCATTGAATAAGATGCTAGCTGTGGGTTTTTCACACCTAGCCTTTATTGTGTTGAGGTAGTTTCCTTCTGTTCCAAGTTTTTTAAGTGTTTCCTATTTAAGGAAAACAACCCATTACATAGTCACAAAAGTTTTTATATAATTCATTTTACTATTTAGAAAATTATTTCTTTCAAGTAGGTAACAGAAAAACATTTTCACAAAGAATTACCTCCTTTTCTTTCATTTACTATAAAAAAGAATGGCCAATTCCTACAAAGGATGAAATGAATCTAAATATTCTAATTAAATGAAAGTAAAATTTAATTATTCTCAAAACTAAATTTCAATGAAAGATTGCTGTTTTTTTGGCCTGGTGATTGGAAAATATTAATTAATGTTTACCAGGAAATGTTTGTTATCATTCACATTGAATTAATTTCAATATTTTCATTGAGACAGAAATGGGAAAAAACTTAATTGACAAAGGTATATAATAACAAATGGAATTAACACTTTTATAGCCCATACCAAAATTATTAATATTACTTAGGTTGGATTCTTGTCATATAGTTTGCCTTTAGCCTCAAGTCACTGAGAACATCTCTGGCAGTAATTGCATCATTGATGATATCTATGTCAATGAGAAAAGAATTACCAAATATTGTTTTACCTTTAACATTGTTTAAGATTAGTAACCTTCAAAGGAGGCCTCCAGTGTTTGTGTCTGGTGATTTCTGCAGAAATATGGACAAAACGTGCCATTCACTGAAATCTGCAACAGTATACACACAAGTATAATAAATGTTGCAAGTATAATAAGTGTTGCAATGTTTACATATAATTCTCTATGCCAGAGTAGCAGCTTGGCCAGAAGACCTGATGGCTCATTTAGTAGCTTCTATAATGGTGGCTACAGGGCCCTGAATAGAAAATTATATCTCTTGCATGGAAAAACTTTTCCATCAAGTAAACTAATTCAGGAATAAATGAACTCCTGCCATTTTCTTTTCCTAAACAGGTTTTCAATTTCTCTCAAAATAATTAAAATTTCTCTTTCAAGTCCAATCATGCATTTCAAGGCTTGTTAGCTGGAAAGTCACAATTATTTCTGGGTAGTAGAGAGCATTCTATTCTATCCCTAGTTCTTTGATGGAAACGTATTTATCAGCTGTGATTCAAGGTCCTTGTTTTCATAAATTTGATAACTTTGACAACAGAATGTAAACCTCCTCTCAGGATTCCTAGCCAAGCCTTTAGTGTCAGCATGCACATGTAGAAATGATGCTTATTGACAAAGAGAAAAGGTATGTAGGATGACAATCTTCGCAAAAGTTGTATCTATATACAGATATCCTCTTCAGGAGACATTTTGCTTGTGGAAAAAAATAGTTCATCATTTGATGTCACCAGGGTATCTTTGAAATTTGCAAAGGGAGCTCACAAACTGGATGTCCCTCTTGGTTGACATCAACTTGCACACTTGAGCCCCAAAACCAGAGCAGACTGCATTGCAAGACTGTGCAGTTTCACTGAATTCCATGATGAAAGAAAATAATGCATCTCATAATTCCTCCAATCATTCATTCAGCCAGTCAGTAAACCAGGTTACCTAATATTTATTGACCGTATGTGCTAATCTGTCTTCTAGGAAATGAGGAAAACTAGATAAACTCCCTGCCCTAATAGACCTAATATTTTGCTTTTTCAGGACATCCTTTAAAATATTAAAGAAACGGTTTATAGCTCCAGAGAGATGACATCATTTCATAAAGGCATGTTTATTTTAGTTTTGTTAAGGTCTCACTGAGATACATAGGTCCACCAATTTTGCCCTGTTCATTACATGGCTTCTTTTGTTGGAACCATGATAGAAACCCGGTAGGAAGGGTCAAGGTAAAAATTCCAGTAAGGTTTTGACCTCTTCCTTAGGAGGAAAATTCACTGTCCAGCCAATTTTCAGAACGCAGTGAAAATGCTTCTTCAGTTTGTTGCTTTCATGTTTTCACATACTCAAAAATGAAAGAACAATCCACACTGCACATCGTTCATCTTTTCTTTCATGTTTCCATTGTCCATTGTGAACAAAAATAGTCCGTGACTGTGAAACAATTGTAGACATCAAAATCTATGAAGGAAAATGATTTATGTTACACAACAGTGCACTACAGCAGGCAAGCCATCCAACACTGTCAAGAGCAGGAGTTCCTGATGGTGTTATTTGATGTGAAAAGCATTTTACGAAGACTGTTTTCAAAATAGCAGAAGGAATCGAATAAGCAGATATACAAAAAAAAAAAAAAAAAAACCAAACACCAAGAAACAACAACAAAAACTTCCAGCTCAAGGTCTCTGTAAAGCCCATCCTTTGGCGCAAGATTAAGATTAGCTCTCTTGCAAAAAAAAAAAAATTGTTTAAGAAAAAACAAAGTTAGTATAGAAATAATACAAAGCCTTTGTAAATGTTTACTTTAACTAAAATGAAATGGTAAAACTCTAAACAGACATTCATGCTATTTTATTATCAGTCCAAGTGGACACCTCCAATTTCCATTTGTTATCTTTTGCTCGCTGGAAAACTTTCAGACGTTCCATCAGCAAAAAGTTTTAACAGGGAGTTTGTAAATTCATTTCCTTTGCACACAAAGATTTACAACCTTCATTAAAATAGTCCATGCCTTCTTGAGTTTGTGAGTCCAGCACTCCTGACTCCCTTCTCCCTAGGTGTGCTCTTCTGCCTCTGGTTTTGCCCCACCAATGATCCTTAGGCATATCTCATAGGCCTTTCAACATAAACATTGACACCAGCTGACAGCTCTGTAGACTCAGGTTTTATCCTCTCTTTGTCTTTATAAAATCTGCATTGCTATCCATTTGATCTCACTTTTCTATCCATTCCATTCTACAGGATATTTTCTATTCTATTCTGACAGCTACCTCCTTTTCCAGTTTACCTCAACAAAAGTGCCCTGCAATTGTGCAAATCACACGTAACACATCTGAAAGTAAGTGGGTTGACAATAAGGTATAGATAAATAAAATCGTCTATACTCAAATTTTATTGAAAGGAAACAGTTTGAAACATGTCCTCCACAACTAGACTGAAGAACAAAAAGGACAGAAACTTGTCTTTTCCCCTTCCCTGATCCCCCAATTCCCCAATAAAATCTTAAAAAAAAAAAAGCTTGTAAAAGAAATTAGGTAAAATCTCAGATCTTTATGATATACTCCATCAAATCAAAGTATAAAAATTGATTTTTATCTCCTTATAAAAACACTAGAGTGAATGGAAAAGTTCTTAAGCATGACGTAGATGAGAGAAAAAAAATATTTGATGAATTGAATATATTTTTTCTCTTTTGAATGACAGTAAATTTAGAGTAAATTAGCTGTAAAAGTGAATTATATGCAACAGTTAATTTTAATACCAACTTCAGGCACGCAAAAGCAATTAAGTATATTTCCTGGAAACACTGCAGTGGTAGCGATCCATTGCATGGGATATGTCTCAACACAGTAGCAACAGTATGTTTTGTAATCTTCTGGTTGATTTGGACTTCAATGGTAGCAACATAAGTGATTATTGTTAAGGTAAATAAAGCAGAGTAATGCTTTTGTATATCAGATATTTTGGAGCAATTGCTAGGAGAGAAGTTAGACCATCTCTGTGCTTAGTGTTGACTCTGATATTAAATGTAATAAATAAAAATAAAAGAGAATGACGAAGACCAGGAAATGGGGGTCATCTTGGAAGCAGATAATTGCAACACTTGGAACATGATTTTAAAAATAAATATGAAATCCAGACCCATACCACAACATGTATTCCCCTGGCTCAAGATATAAATAAATTTTAATACAGAGGAATTTTTCCCAACACTAAAGCCAAATAGTTGTTGCACCTAAAAATTCATTTTCTTGCTCAACACCATATATTAAGTGCTCAATGGCGTGTGTAAGTAAAATTTATTCCATTGGGAAGAGTCAGTCTTCCTAAACCTAATATCTTAAAAATAAAAATGAGTTTTTGGTATTCTTGAAAAGGTTCCATCATGTAAAATAAGAACATTCTCAAAAACCAATGAATAGAATAAGTTGCATATGAAATTCAACTTCCACTATGCCAACTTCCTTAAGAAAGGGAACATATTAATCTATTTCTTTAAAGGTCACACCATTTGGATGTTAAAACGGGACACAGATTGGTTTTTGTGTGTGACTACTTTAACACCATTATAAAGTGAGCTTAAAAAAAATCTCATCTGTAAGTTTGACAGCACAAATTTTCATGAGAGACATTGCTTGGCCATTATTATCCCTTCACAATATCCCAATATCCTCTATCCTCTCCCTCCCCCCCCCCGCCCCCCACAGTGTGATATACAAAAGAAACTCACACTTTACAGGGAGTCTCGATTTTATCTACAGGTTATGGTCCACATTTTAAATAAAGTACCAAAGTGGAAGCTTTTCAGAAATGAAAAGAAAAGCGCAAAAGCCAAAAGGTGATCTCCCAATGTAACATTTAAAATGAAATCTGTTTATTCAACAGATTTGTTCTTCACTTTCCTCCAAGACTGCCAGTTATTAGAGTCTTTCATGCCACCGAGCCCTTTCCCACCCAGTGACTTTCTCCTTCCTTCACAGTAGCCTTTTCCGTGAAGCAGGACGAAGCATGTTCTCACAGCAATTGTGCTAAAGGGAGCTTCATTGAGATTAATAATGGAAGGGACTTTGCACTTCTTGTCAATCCGCCTAAGTGGTTCCTCTTTTGGGCTCACCAGAGAAGCCAGCAAAGGACTTTCCCTGACAGGCCGGAAAAGAGGGAGAGAAAGGGCAGCACACCCACATTTACAATCTCTGGGGAAACTGGACAAATATTAATGAATCCATATTTTTGGTTGTGCTTTGTATGCAGTACTTACTAACTGCATGCCAGCTATCCCCAACTGTGGGAGGAAAATCATGCGCCTGTTTTCTTCCACAAAGAAGACATTTTTCAGTAATCTCTTGTCTTGTTTTAATGTAACAATGACTAAATAAATAGAAGGCCAACCACAAAAATTGAATGTGTAGAACCTCATTTCCGCAGAAGAAAATGAAGAATTCTGTCAACATTAATTAACGTAGTGTCTGAGTAAAAATAGAAAATATGTTTGAGTAAAATACTCTAAAATACTAGAATTCATTGCCTCCAGATAACTGAGGCAATAGTTATTGTGAATCAACAATGAACCCATCTAATTTTATGAAAGTATTGTGTATGAAAGATGTTTGTGGGCCGGCCGAGTAGCACAATGGTTAAGAACTGGCTTGGGACGCCAGAGGGCCCCGGTTCGGATCCCACATGTGAGGGCCAGTGACACTGCCCTCTACAGCTAAGATGCTG
>NW_017732592.1:68732-84007 GCF_001890085.2 Hipposideros armiger
AAAAAAAAAAGAAAAATGTTTGTATGTAAGAATGGCACTAGTTCCATTGGTGAAATGCAGTATTCCTTCAGGGTGTCATATTGCAATGGAAAGATGAACATGGACATGTACATTCCTTTACCCATGCTCCCCTTGGTGAGCAGTTTCCTTTTTATTGATATGACACCAGAAAGCAATGGGGCATTTTCCCACCTGTGAGAGCTGGTTTGTCTCACTTGAAGACCTCTTATAATAAAATGGAGGTTCAAGATCACACAATCAGTAGATTGTTTATCCAGGATCCAAATCTAGGTCCTGCCTTCTCTGAAGCATGTGCTATTTGCTCCACCCGGCATCAAAAAATACAAGTCAGAGCTGTGTTCCATGTGCTTTCAGGACCAACTCACTTGGTGGTACCATCCTATCTGCAAAAAGAACATCGACTCATCCCATCTCAAATTCGTTTCCAATGTGTTCATACCAAATTCAAACTTAAGCTCTTAATTCCCATCACAGCCTTTGAAAGCTGTAGTAATGCTCTTCTGTTGCATTTTGCTTCACTGGCGTAACATTAAAAGCTACACGTCTGCGTATCACTCCTTTTGTATAATCAGTAAAAACTGTTTTAGAATCCATCCCATCCAGTTAGAATCTTCGCAATTTGATAGTGCTTAATTAGAGTCATTTTTATTTAGGGACCTGTCTCTTTAATGAAGAGAATATTTTCGGCTCCGATTTACACTACAGGCTTAATAAAGGAAAGCCACGCAGGGCCGGTATCTGGCTGAATCTCCCCAGGCGGCTCATCACCCCTGCAGTAAAGCTGTACCAAAGTTGGAGGAAAAAGAGGGATGGAACTTACATTGCTGCTCATCGCTCTTGTCCCCACACTGATCTGTGAAGTCACACACATTGTCAAAAGGCACGGAGACCCCAGTGCCACACTGAAAGGCTCCTCCTGTTCCTTGCTGCACCAGTGTAGAAAGGAAGACACAGGAGATCCAAGGCACGCAAAAAGCTTCCTTCTTTGGGAATGCTAGCATCCTGGCCAGCAGACGTGCGTTACTTGATGTCTATTGCAGGTCAGGCAGTTGTAATAGGTGAGCCCATAATTAGAAACATTCTCTCTCTATTCTTTGTTTTTCAGATTTGCCTCTTATGACCAGAGACCATTGGCAACTACCTACAACACTAAGAAATGACTCCCAAGGCAGTTCATGCACCCTTTCAGAGGAGTGTCTTTAGAAAATATTTAACTTGAACTATTGCTTCATTTCTATATCTAGATAAACATGGATATTTATTGCCCTATGTATACCATGTTTAAACAATTTAAGCCTTTATGATCATGCTAGCTCCTGAAAGAAAATTTTTTTTTAAAAATGCTAAGCACATAAATGGAGGGGGGAAACCACAGTAAAATTATAAATCGGACGGCCGGTTGGCTCAGTTGGTTGGAGTGCAGCGCTCGTAGCACTGGGGTTGCTGGTTCGATTCCTGCATGGGCCGGTGAGTTGCGCCCTCCACAACTGGGATGAGGGCAATGACTTGGCATGGAGCTCAGCTGCGCCCTCCACAACTAGATTGAAAGTGGCTGCTTGACTTGGAGCTGATGGGTCATGGAAGAACACACTGTTCCCTAATAAAGTTTTTTTTTTAAGTATAAATGACAGAGATGGTCTGTATTAATTCCTATGCTTACTTAGCCACATTCATGTAATTTAGAACATTATGGTGGTTACTAAAACTTATTCAAATATTTCAAGCCCAATTATTAAAATTGCTCTTTGAGAATGAAATGCTTTTCCTTTGTTGCTGAATAGAAACCTCACATTCCTTGCTTATAAATTGAGAAAAACAGGGTGTTAAAACTTGAAAGGACAATGCAGATTAGTATTTTATAAATCACATAACTTGGCCTCAAGAAAGTTAAGGGATGTATATGAGGAAGAAGTATAATAAGTTGGTGTTAGAAACAAGAATCCAAATATCCTACTGCCAAGCACAGTGTTCTTTCTTCTATAACCCACTGACACTGCTGCCAATCCATCTTCATTTGCTTTTACAGGTCAAACACGTGATTTCAGAGGCATATTCAGAATGCACAATATGTGAAGTTCAGAACACACTGACATATTAATAATAACATTCTACAAAGTTGAATAATTATAGAAGTTATATAATGTTGACTATTCAAAATATTCCTTTACATCTGATTTCCTAAAGGCATATGAAAGCACTTTTTCAACTACTTTTTTAAAATTTCTACACTATAACTGCAAGAGACAAAGACAGCCCATGAGACTATAAGAAGCAATTGAAGAATGTCGAGTGGAAAAGACCCTAGATCAGGGACAGAGAACGCAACTGCACATTTAAAGAAAGCATTGGGAAAGTGAGATTTTCCCTCTAAGGTGTGGGCATTGAGGATTCTAGGAGGAAAGCCCATAATTTTGCCCTATCATTGAGCACTCCATATAATGTAGCATTTCATTGCTCTTTGCTTCATTCCAAATTCAGAAATACTTATTCTCCTTACTTCTCTGTTTTGTAAATGAATATTAAGTAAGACCTTGCCTACTTGTCTATGTGTGTCTCTTAAACGTTTATTATGCTTATATTTTCTATTCTTAGTCCTCTTCTCTGTTCAGATTATGCGTCTTTCAATTTTTTCTGGGTTTTCTCTTCATGCTCATAATGTTAGGTATTATCTATACACTGTTGTCTCACAAATCTGTATCTGAAGTCCTGATACATGTTGCTCAAACCTTTATCTTGTCTTCTCCCTGAGTATGCACACACATAGCACACAGACAGACAGCCTAGCTAACATGTCTACTTCAATAAAAAACTAAACTTACCTTCCCTTTCTCCACCCAACCAATCAGCTACCACTCCCATATTCTATATTTCAATGAATGGCGTCTTCTTCTATGCAACTTCCCAAGCCAGGAATCTATATGTTGGTCCTAGACCACCCTCACTCCTTCCACCTATCAGTCATCAAGTCTTGTGCATTCTCTATTTCAGTTGAAGACTCCATCAATTCTCATCTCAGCTACACCCCAAACCGGATGTTTCTCCTACCCACAATGCATTCTCTAGGCAGTGTGATCATTCTTAGGCACAAACCCACCCTACATATGTCCATCTGAAATCAGTATCAATGTCATGCTCCTCCGTGTGGCTTACACACAGAGCTTATCTTTTGAGGTTCACTGCTTATTACACCCTCCCTTACGTTCTCAGGCACAATTTTACTAACCTGTTGCACTGGCAGAGCTCTGAACATGTCATCTCTACACTCCAGATCTGAGATCCCTTCCCCACCCAGTCACCAGCTTAGAGGACTTTCTCTCAAGTATCTTGGCTGAGTTAAATGCCATTCCTGGGACCCCTCACAGCTTCGGGTGTCACTCACCTTAGCACTTACAGGTCTGGTACGGTCCTGTCTGCTTACTTCAGCGCTTCCACCGCAAGTCTGTGAACATAAAGCAGGACCATGACTTTCTCACTAATGCATCCCCGGTGGCTAGCATAGCTTCTGGCAGATTGTAGTTGCTCAACAGATAATTGCTGATTAAATGAAATTATTGAGGGCTTACAATCATTTCCACTTTTGCTAGGCACACGTAAATGATCACAAGGAAGATGTGAATTTCTTTTTTTATTAAACTTTATTGGGATGACAATTGTTAGTTTGTCACCAGGTACCAAAGTTAACTCAAAATGGATCAAAAACCTACATATAAGACCTGAAAGAAATAAACTGCATAGAAGACAACATAGGGATTAAACTTCTGGACCTTGGGTTCAAAGAGGATTTTATGAATCTGACCTCAAAGGCAAGGGAAGTAAAAGCTAAAATAAATGAATGGGACTATATCAGACTAAGAAGATGTGACATTTTAAAATGCTACTACATAAAAGATATATAATTCTTGTGTTCAGTGTTGTTTTTCCATTGTTAAATTGTGCTATTTTAAAAGGCCCTTTAGACTTTGAAATTGCAATCTCCTGTTATATTGGCAATGCACTCCCCCACCCCACATCCTAAATAAGTAAATGACTGTATCATGTCAAAGCCCATTTCAGGTTTTCCTCAGAAAGGGAGAGGGAGAAAAAGTATAATAAAATATACAAATAGAAACACTTCAATTTTACATCCTGATTCTGAATTCAGATCCCATAACATTTTATATGTTCACTATATTACATTTTTTTAAAAATCACATATTTTGTTTCATAGTTGTTTATTGCCTAGTTTCAGCTGAGAAACTCCTTTATTAACTGTTATTGTCTACTAAAAATAACATTACCCTATACTGTTTCAACTGTCATTCATCATTTAGATAAGAAATGAACTAGAATGACAGCACCCAAAATAAATCAGTATAATCCAGTAATATAATATTTTATAAGGCAAATTTTTATTTTGTTGCCAAAAGATAAAATTATGTTGAGCTGATAATTTCCTTATCACATTCTTTCTACATGTAATGAAAGGAGCAAGGAATAAACTGATGCTGATAGCAACCATGGTTGTTTTTGTCCAGTTTATTGAGAAAGGAAAAAATGCCTCATAAATCCTGGTGCTCCAACACTATGCTAGGTGCACCACACACGGTCTTGTTATATCCAAAATCTCCTCTTGCATTGCTTCCTGCTTTTATATTTTAAATTATCACTCAGTTGTCCAAGATCACATGATTATTAAATGATGGAGATTGGATGAGAACCCAAGATAGAAAAATATGACCATATAATTTTAACTGAATTACAGTTGGCCCATGAACAACACAGGAGTTAGGGGCACGGACCCCATGTGCTATTCAAAATCCATGTATAACCTTTGATTCCCCCCAAAACTTAACTACTCATAACTTACTGTTGACCAGAAGCCTTACCAATAACATAATAAGTGAATTAACACAGTTTCTGTGTTATATGCTGTATTTTTACAATAAAGTAAGCTAGAGAAAAGAACGTTATTAATAAAATTATAAAGAAAACACATTTTTTAATACTATATGTATTTATTTTTAAAAATCCACATTAAGTGGACCCATACAGTTCAGGCCCGTGTTTTTTCAAGGGTCAACCGTATATTGCCAACGATTTTCACGAGGAGTCCCTGGTTGAGAACTCCAAAAGTCAAAATATTCAAAAGTGACAGAGCAAACTCATTTAAACTAAATGCATTGTTTTGTCTTTTTAAAAAGACTGAGCACCTACCTTACGGTATACTTTGGGGGTGGGGGACAGGAAGATAGAAGATTGGATCCCACACATGAGGGCCAGTGACACTGCCCTCTACAGCTAAGATGCTGAACAACAGCTCAACCTAGAACTGGGCTGCCATGAGTCACCGGCGATGGCGTAGGCTGCAGCCCCTGTGGTAGTGGGTTGCCATGGGCTACCGTGTGTAGCCAGCAGCCAGCGTGAGCGGCCAGCAGCCGCAGTGAGCGGACGTCCAGAAGCCAGCGACTGATCTGCCTCGCCCAGGAAGAGCGCAATGATGGTACCAACTTGGGCCAGTGAAACAACGTCCTCCACAACTAGACTTAAGAACAAAACGACAGCAACTTGTCTGTTCCCCTTCCCCCAGTTCCCCAGTGCTGTTCCTATCCCCCCAATTCCCCAATAAAAAAAAATATCTTTAAAAAAAAAAAAAGATAGTAGGAGGATGTAGAGCCAACATAACAGAGTTCGTAACTGAATGACCATCCTAAAGAATATTTCAAGGAAAATTCCAGAATTAACGCAAAATTATAATTGAAAGAAGGTATGAAGTACAAGAAGTGGTAAGTAAAGACTGAAGCTAGAGGGCAGATATAAAGCAACCCAGAATACTAATCTTGAAAGTTGAACTGGGAAAGTAATAAAAGGAGTTGGATCTACAAAAGAATATATAACAAATTAGAACTGATATTCTTGTATAAAGCTAGAGGAAGAATTTGCTAGGGAAAAAAATCCCTGCCACTTTCAATAAGGTAGCTCAGGATTTCCATAAAATATCATCATCCAAGTAAGTGCTCAGAGTGAGAAATTAACTGGAAAATGACAAACAAGTCTCTATGACTCAGAGCCAGCACAAATAATCACATAAGCAAAGGCACAATAAGATAGCCAAAGATTCCATATAGTGGCATTATGTGATAGTGAATGTAAAATAATTAGGTATCAAATCTTAAAAAGATTAAATTTTAAAAATAAGCACAAGGAATAAGAGACTAGGCATGATTTTGTAAAAGTGACCAGGAAAAATATAATCATTGGAAATGAAAACAATGTAGATGGTAAAAATAGGGAAAATAAATATAGAATGTAGTAAATTTGGAAAAGAGTTATGAAAAAATTATACAAAATGCCACATAGAGATATATCCAAGTATGAAAATATACACAGAGGGTGCCAAAAAAATGTACACACATTTTAAGAAAGGAAAAAACTGTATTAAAATTGTGTTGAGGGTAACCACTTTGAGCACCTCTTGTAATTGCAGAAGTCAAACATGACTTGTATTCATCTTTGTTGCTGGTATATATTGAATGTTACAATTTTAATACAGTTTTTTTTCCTTTCTTAAAATGCGTACACATTTTTTTGGCACCTTCTATATATAGTTTAAGAGCTGGAATGTAGAATGATAGGGTGCAACATATGACTAAATGTAACTTGTAGGGGAGATAAAATAAAATAAGGAGAGGCAATATTTGAAATAAGCATTTTCCAGAAATGAAGAAAGTCATAAACTCTAAAAATCAGGGTACAGTATAAATAAAAGGAAATATTCAGCTAGATACTTTGTAGTTAACTTGAAGAATTCCAAGGAAAAATGAAGTTCTTAAAATGAATTAGAGAGACAAATCATATTATCTACAAAGAAATATCATTTACACTGGCATTGAACTTCTCAACAGCAATAATGTAAGCAAATAAGATAGTGGTAAGTGTCGCAAATGTTAAGATAGTGGCATAATGTTTTCATTGTGATGAGAAAAAATTACAGTTGAACTTAAACTTAGCAGCAACCTAAGCCTTAATTCAGGATAGAAGGCAAAATAAAGAAACTTTGAGATGATTAACAACTAACAGGGTTTATTTCCAACAGACCCCCAACTAATGAATGTATTTTAGATTCTGCACACCACAAGAATATACAGAAATAAAATACAAGTTCATAAAACTAGTTTCAATATATTTCAAAGACTCAGCGTTACACAGATGGCTTTCTCTGGGGGCAATGACATTTAGTGCAAAATCAGAAAAGAAAAAAGAAAAAAAAGTTTAAATACATATCTAAATGACAAGGCATTGTGAACAAATGCCCTGGGAGTGTGAGCCATCTGCCTCCAGCATCTGAGACTTCAGGACCCGCTCCGTCTGGTCCTGTGCATACTGCTTCCATTAATGATGGAGTGCTGCTTGGCACATCAGATGTATGATGTGGTAGATTATATTACATTCACTTTGTTGTGAGCAGCTCAATGGCAGGGTCATTGTCGTCACATTGTCAGGAATTCAGTCTCAATCTGGGCCTAACAGTTATTTCTCAGGAGGACAATATCAATTTTCTGGCTTTACTCCAAAATTATAGGCACCTACAACGTGATTCTCTGACAGAGCAGGACACAGCCCTACAAAGCATGTGCATCTCCCACAGATCTTTGCACTGCAGTCCTAACACACTCAAGGACCTTGTTTTGGGTACCACATAGCCTTATGTTGTCTCTGATTTAGAGTTTGCTTCCAAAATTAAATTGGGCCAACCAAAAGTTTTGCGTCTTTCTTAGAGTTATAAGGTACAAGATACAGCAAGTTATCTCTCACTTTGAGAGTTACCTTCATCTCCAGAACTTCGTGAAGGTACCAGAACCCTACGGAGCCATTGGGTTTATCACCCAACCTCCTTCATATACAGGTTTCATCCAAGTCCTTAGGGAACCTGCTAATCCACACTGACCAGGCTCTGTCAGAAAAACATCGTGTCTGTAGGCGATGGGGGTGATGTCCCGTGTGATGGGGCGGTAATCGAGGCATCTTCAGAACACATTGTGACTCGGAGCTAGTGAGTTGCTTGTGTCCTGAAGTACAGCGGTGAAGGTACAATGCTGTCCTTCCTAACTGAAAACAAAATATTCCTAGCATTCTCTGCCTATTGGAGTAAGGAAAATCAATGCATGTACCACACGGACAGCTACGCAGGGGCTGTGCTGATTTGTTTCAGTAAAGAACCTACATCTGGAAGAGTAGCTGTTATCAGAATATGATCTGACTATACTTCTGATAATCCTCCATTATTTTCCAAGACCCATTCACCCTCTGCTTAGGACAGAAGGGCAGGTCGAATTAGGAGGTAACTGGAATTAGTACGAATGGTGGCACCAATCTCAGCAATTCCCCTGAGGTAGGGCTTCCCTGTGCTTATTCTTATCTATGCAGAAAAGACTTAACTGAGCAGGGCTGACTGCGTCCTTAGAAGGCATGCTTACAATGCCGGCCCTTGGTTGGTGGCTGGGAACGCCCACTTTGGGAGGGTTCCCACAACTCTTAGTGGCTCACCGGCCCTGAACTGTTTGTAAAAACAAAAGTATGGTTTATGCTGACACTTGCTTTCCTTCTGCGTGTCTGGAGTTTTGTGCCAAGCAGAAGCTGCCTACCTGACCAACACACAATAAAAAGTCACTGGGCATGGAGCATCTTAGGAGCTCCACTGGTTGGCACCAGTTCACCCGTGTTGCCAACTCGTTGCTGGAATTAAGTGTGTCCTGTGTGATTCCATTGGGTGAAGAGTCTGGGAACTTGCCCGTGGTTTCCACCAGACACTGCCCCAGGCGCCATTTTCCTTTGCTGGTCTTACTCTGTATTCTTTCACTATAATAAATCTGAACGATGAGTATGATTACACGCTGAATCTTGTGAGTCCCTCTAGCAAATTATTCAACCTGGGGATGGTCTTGGGGACCTCCTGACACATTACCATAGTAGCACTCACTCAGTGGGCCAGGAATTAGTGTGAGAATTCTACCAGACACTGAGTACAGGCATTCTAACTACAGAATCCCTGAGCCACTGAGAGGGGACATGGACACAAATTCCATTCATCACCAAACCTTCTTATGTCCTTTGTCTGAATGATAGAACCATGGTGAATTTCTGGATATCCAGGAGTTAATATACATTTAGAACCAGTGTCTATTTACCACGCTCCAGGAAATAATTGCACAGGCACTAAACCCCAAAGAGTTTTTTTGTTTGTTTGTTTTATCAAACCATGTAGGATTTTACTAAGGGGCCCACCTCTTTTATTCTCACAAGATCCATTAGCCACCAGAGTGCCTGGCTTTGCTGTGTTACGGTAATACCGTAGTAACATGCTAGCCTCGCTTCTGACAATTTAATTTTGTTACTGGCCAGCAATACTTTGAGATGCCACCATCTCCACTTCATCTGAAGTCTGAATGGGTCAACTACTCCCATATTTTGTAAGAATACTTATAGTCTCCTCATCCAAGTTTTTCTAAATGTTTCATTACACAGGGTATTCTAGACCTCAGTTCATGGAGAATAGGAGATAAACACATCACACCAAACATCCCATCGGTTACTACTTGCTATTGGTTACCAGACAATCCACTCCAACATTCCTAGTTTCCTAAATCTTGAATCCCCACCTCTTTATTATTGCCATCTCAAATTCATTTAATATAAGCCTCCACAGTGAGAGTGTCTCAAGCCATTGAACTGAGCAATCAGAACCTATTGTAGATGCTCAAAAACAAATTTTCAACCCAATTCAAAACTATTTTTGTCCTTACCTAAATCAACCTCTTTATCCCCATAAATATTCCCCATTTTCTACTGATATGAGTTAGCAAAAGACTGAAATCCTTTCAGTCCTTTGGGATTTTTCTTTATATAAGTTCACAGGTCTACTCACAGTTCTGGAAGTATTGAGGGTGGTGGGACAGAGACATGAGGAAAGCCTGCATGTTTGGGGTGATGTCTCTAAATGAGGTGACTGCATCTCCAGACAGGTGGGACCAGGCATACCCGATGCACAAAGGCCTGCTTGTATTACTGGGGGAAGCTGCAGTGGTGGAGAGGTGATAAGGGATTCGAGGCACGTGCAGTCACCCAAAGCCTCCCCAACTGCCCATTCCAAGTCTTAGGGTCCCACACTCTCATAGCCAATGTCCTAATATTTACATAAAAGCTCTAGTGAGTCTATGAAATTAAACTACGTTTGAAAATTGCTAAAACAGACTCAGTCTACAAACAAACAAACAAAAAGTAAATTTCAGGAAAGCATAAAATTTCCTGGTCTTTTGACCATACCTTGGCTGAAGATTTAATAGCCCAAGTCTCGGGTTTTATTTTTTAAGAATTTTACCCATGGGGCCGGCCGAGTGGTGCATTGGTTAAGAGCTGGCTTGGGACACCAGCTCTGACCAGCAGGGTCCCGGTTCGGATCCCACATATGAGGGCCAGTGACACTGCCCTCCACAGCTAAGATGCTGAACAGCAGCTCGACCTGGAGCTGGGCTGCCACGAGTCGCTGGTGACGGCGTAGGCTGCAGCCCCTGCTGCAGGGGGCTGCCATAAGCTACCATGTGTGGCCAGCAGCCAGTGTAAGTGGCCAAGAGTCGCTGTGAGTGGCCATCCAGAGGACAGCGACCAATCTGCCTCACCCGGGAAGAGCGCAATGATAATACTAACATGGGCCAGGGAAGCAATGTCCTCCACAACTAGACTGAAGAACAAAAGGACAGCAACTCGTGTGTTCCCCTTCCCCCCAATTCCCCAATGCTGTTCCCCTCCCCCAATTCCCCAAGAAAATCTTAAAAAAATAAAATAAAATTTTTACCCAGCCAATGGTACAATCCTTTTATCCCCGTTCTCAACCATAATGGTTTTCACAGCAGTGACTTGGTCTGTCAAAGCCTCACTTTCAATGTCCCCACCCTCAGTCCATATTCACACAGGTGAAATGTGACCACTTTTTCCACAGACTACAGTGCCAAACCCCCTAATGTTAACAGGAGTTTCACTGCTTTGAAACCCAATCAGGTCAGATACCTCATCTTAGGTACCACATTTCTTGACAAGCTGTAATTAGCAGCCGTCTTTGTGAACAAGTGTATTATCAACTGGGGATGAGCAACACACAATAGAAAGTATTCCATTAACTTAAGCAGGAAATAATTTATTATCAGCTTTCAGCTGGTTTCAAAACCCTATGCAAGGGCTAAAGAGTAAACTAGGGATAGCTCACAGATTCCAAAATCACAATTCTGTCTTGGCATTTATTTTTCCAAGGACCTGGATGAACACACTCAGTGTAGGGCACACACAAGTAAATGTCCATAAGAACTTCGCAAAAGGGCTTAGAGAATAATTATAATCTATATTTTTCATGGAGACCTGGTCACCTTTCAATCAAGGGGTTCCAGATATGAAAATTGGCTCAAGTCAGGCCTCTACCTATTAGGGAAATTCAACTGATGATTAATAACTTTACAAACAAAATGCACCAGGCCTGGATGATAACATCAGTGACCTGTACCAAACATTTAAGGAAGAAATGATTTCAATGCTCTACAACCTCTTATGGAGACTTGCTCAGTGACCACCAACTTCTCTCCGTTTTTGTTCTGGTTTCCAATTCAGAATTAACCAAAGAAAGTTAAGTATGCTCCCCAAGCCATTACCTCACATCCCTCACTTTTAGTTAGCTAGTCCACCTGCAGCTGCCCCATGCCAACAACATCCCATCAGGGCATACCTGAAGCCCTCCCTTGTTTTCATTATAAAGCTTTCCTACTTCTCTGCCTGACTCTGAGTCTCCGTGCAAGTGAAGATAGCTCACTCCCTTGCTAGAGCAAACTGAATAAATAGCCTGTTTATTCTCAGTCGGGTGGCCTTTATTTATTTTGGCACTGGTAAGGGGGTTAACATGCCTGCCCCTATGTCACCCTGGCTATCGTGCCCACTCTGGGAGAGAAGATGCATCAACTCAGAAACTCAGAAACAAAAGGGCTTTAAGGTGTGATTAAAGTACATAAACTCAGTGTGCCCTGCCATTTATGCCATTTATATGAATTCTAGCAGCGAGCTGCGCTTTTCATCAACACACAGCACTGCCAGTGGGGGGGGGAGACAGCCGGCTTGAGAGAGGGGCAGCCAGAGCACCTGCAAAAGTAGCTCATCGCAGCCCCCCAGCCCATTCTGATGCCCACAACCAGGTTCCCCCCAAAGCACTCCCATGGCCCCAGGGTGGAGGAGAGCAACGAGACGTTCAGCCTCCCATCATCCCCTGATGATACCACACTGTCTACAGGCTCTGATGGTTCGGGTCACCATGCAGAGAAAGGGGCCTCAGCTGCCTCCCTGCGGTTTTCTCATCCCATGTTTCAGGGTCTAAGCTTTCCCTGCCAGGGCTCTGACCTCAGAATAGTGGGCCTGCCTTGCCTGGACACTTAAAGGTCTCTGGCGCTCTGCAGCTGTAACTATGAGGTGCCAGTCTCCTGCCCAGCCACTCCCATGCCCACCCTCCCACTGCTGGCTCTCACTCAGCCTTGAAGTGTGTGCTAAGGACTCAGATTCTCATTTTCCAGCTGCAGGGCACCAGCACCACTCAGCAGAAACCAGCACCACTCTGCTGCCTTTGAAAGCACTGTTTTTCCTTCTTTTAAATACCCACATCCGTGTACTCTTGAGGGCATCTATTTCCCAGGTCACTACGGGTGAAATCTTTAGCAATTGGGTTGTCACCTTGCGCCAGGGGTTATTTTGCCCCACATACCATTCAGGGTGGTGTCCATTTTACCCACAAGGTGACAAGTGCACCAGTCTCAAACCTCATCTTAGCACCTCTTTTTTGAAACCACTTTTAGTACCTCCTGTTATTCAGGTCTCCCATGAGCAGATGCTACAATGGAGAATAAGAGATCGATTGAGGCGGAGGACCCCTCATGATGAATTACAGGCTGAGAGCTGGAGATGGAGGAAGAGGTTCCTAACACCTTGGAGAGGAGAGGGAAAGGGAATTGGATAGCAAAAATCTGAGACTATAGCACAGAGAATTTTCTAGAAACCATTCCTTAACTGTTTAGATATTACAACCAAGCTAATGACACCAACTTAGAAAAACAGTTTTGTGTTATAATAGCCATTTCTTTTCCAAACTAAAGTTATATTTTTTGCCTTGAAGATTTGAAACTGCTCCATTGAAAGTTTTGTTCCCAAAGGACTTGGTCGTATAGTGTGATGATAACATTCTCAGTTGAAGAAGAGCCGTCCAGAGACACCGGAGTCATCAAAATTGTATGATCTCTCAGGCAGCGGGGTTCTATTGTTTTCCACCACAGTGGGGTGGGTGTTTGTTATTATGGGTTTCTGCCATAAAATAAATACAACTCTACCAAGAGCTAACTGTGCAGAAGTGCAAACAGAGTAAGAGAAGTTAGATTCCCAACAAACCTTAGAGTTTCTCTTTTCAAGATATCTCTGAGCACATGGTTAAATGTTTTCAGCCAGTTCATGGTCAGGGCACTTCATGTCTTGACTTTTTTCTTCTCCAAGAAAAGAGACAGTGTGTACCAACACAGTACTCCTGACCTGACTTCCTCCCCAGAGAAAGCGGAAGCTGCTGTGGGCAGTACCAGCCTTCCCACCAAGTCTCTGGGTTGGGGGATGTGTACTCCACAAAGCGGAGGCCCTAAGGGAAAAATTATTTCATTGGCTATGTCAACATGGGCTAAGCGGAGAAGAAGAAAGGGACACTGAGTTAGTTGCTCTGAAAGCTAATTCAGTCTGTAAATTCCTGTGGTCCCTTCACTGCCCTGTATCCCTGAAACCCCTCGCCCCACCTCCCATCCCTATCACTCGCCAGGGACAGAACAAGTGTCAGGTCAGCTCTGTTCAGGGTTGGAAGGTGACCTCTTCCCGTTTCCCCTCCTTTATTCTGTCCCCTAGATACATTGTCTTATGTCACTTCAGCCCCCCCACCAACCCTTCCGCCGCCTCAATACTCAGTGATCTACATCTCTTTACTTCACCATCAAAACCCTCTAATTCACATTAAAAAAAAAAAGACCTCCTAAAGATTTTCCAATATTTAATGGAACTTAATAATAAAACAATATATTTAGATGTGCTGAATTTCAAACAACCTTGAAAAGGATCAGGATTTCTGGCTATTTGCGGGAAATCATAAGGAGGGATTCCTCATATAATCAGACATTTCTGGTGTTGCAGCACAGATAAGAAACTACTTCACAATATCAGTATAAATAACACAAGAGTTACTTTAGTCTCGGTTCTTTTGGCGGCTCCTAACAGTTCTATTCAAGTTGCTCTGGCCCCCAGGCAGGTGAGGGAAGAGGAGCAATTGGAAATATGCAATAGGGCTGGTGTTCATCAATCAATTTTCAATTGACCACCAAGCACTTTTTTAAAGTATTGAAGACATAGTGGTAAGCAAGTCAGACAAATTTCATGTGCTTCATATGCTTATATTTTAATAGAGGAACCATCGAATGAAAAATTAAAGTTAATAATATAGAAAGAAGAAAGAGAACAGAGGGAAGGGAGAAGAGAGAAGAGAAGGAAGGAAGAGAAAAAGGGAGGAAGGGAGGAAGGCGAGCGAAGGAGGGAGGGAGGGACGGAGGAAACATTTTCAAATACTCAAGTTCAATGGACAAAACAAGAAATGGTGACAGAAAGTACTAGACGGTGAGGTGGCTTTTTGAAGTAGATGCCATTTAAGCTGAGGCTAAAATACCCAGAGTCACCCATGGGCAGAGCGGGAGGAAGGACATTACAAGCGAATAGAACAGCAAGTGCAAAGACCCCGAGGTGGGAACAGATGTGCATTCCCCAGGACACAGGAGGTGCGGCAGGTGTGAGGAGCTGCCTGGCAGTGCAGCTGAGTGTGTGGAAGGAGGAGAGGAAGGGCTAGAGGTTAGATCAGAGCGGTGGGAAGGAGCCAAATTACATAGAGTTGGCCTTTAATATATAAGCAAAGAAAAGCGATTGGCGGATTTTTTTGCAGAAGCCGTTCTTCATCTGATCTACATGTAAAAGGTCATTTTGGCTCCCATTTGGATGCCAGGTAGGACAGGAACAGGAGTGGAAGCAGAGTGGTCACCTAGAAGGCTGTGACAGGGCACAGGCAGCCACAGAGGGCAGCCTGGCTGGTGATGGAAGAAGTGGGAGAGAAATTCAAGCATGGAGATGGCTCTGCAGATGAATGGCTCTCTGTCTGTCTCTGTCTCTCTCTCTCTCTCTCT
>NW_017732592.1:85317-87796 GCF_001890085.2 Hipposideros armiger
GTCGTCTAACTTTTTCATGCAGCCTTTTCAGCACTTCCAAATAGTAAACTTGGTTAACTGTTTGTCCAGTTGGTAGAAATTCATAATGAATAATCCCTCTGATATCAAAAAAAGGTTAGCAACATTGTTGCAACTAGTTCAGGAACTTAATTGTCACACCCCGTAGGTCCTAGAAGAGGAGGAACTAGAGTACTTGAGCTCCCAATTGCAAGCCTAGATCTCACGCTGAAGCAGCAAGCAAGCTGGAAGAGAAGCCTATCCATGTTTTCCAAACGTGCAGCAGCACATTCACATAAGGGCTAGGATGTGGTTGGGTAGAAAATTTGGAGAAGGCAGCCATTTATAATATGATTTTCTCTGAGTTTACCTCATTCATTTAATTCTGCATCAGACTGAATGGTACTAGGGAAAGAACACTGTTTAGTATGATAGACATCCCCAGGTAGAATCTATACCAGAGCAAGCTGGTGGATACATGACATCCTTAAACTTGGCAATACTCAAACCCTGTTTAGGAGAAAGGAACCATATTTAAAATAAAATTCATGTAAGTTTACAAAATCTTCACAGAGATATTCTACATAATTTAGAAGAATCTCACCCCAGCTGTCTCTGTTTTTTAATTTTATGCTTGACTCACATATGTAGGTCTCTAGTACAACCCTATTCTTCTACTTAACAATTACTGAGAAACACTGGGCTTGCAGAGCTGATCACGGCATTGTCCCCACCGCATGGAAATAGTAAAAACTCAAGCACTGCATTTCGATTTATTCAGTGAAGGGAGTATTTGATTAATTCAATCTATACTCAGAATTCATCTGAAACTCCATTGAAGACACAAAGAATGCTTTGTTTAGATGGAGCCCAAAGACACTGTAACCAGCTCACCCTCTGCAGACCATGGTATTGCAGGGACACATCATAGCTTCCTTTCTATCTTTCCAAACTTCCTCCAAATTGTAGGTTATGGATTATTTTCATTTGACTCGTATGATTTTCTAAGTTTATCAACTATTAATAAATATATTTGAAAATAAAAAGACTAAATTTAAATCTGTCTATTACATGACTTCGTTTAAAGCAACACAAAAACTAATCTAGGGCCGGCCGAGTGGCGCAATGGTTAAGANTGGTGATGGAAGAAGTGGGAGAGAAATTCAAGCATGGAGATGGCTCTGCAGATGAATGGCTCTCTGTCTGTCTCTCTCTCTCTCTCTCTCTCTCTCTCTCTCTCTCTCTCTCTCTCTCTCTCTCTCTCTCTCTCTCTCTCTCTCTCTCTCTCTCTGGTACTTTGGACATGTAGATTTTCTCAGGCTGCCGAGTTGCTTCTATCCCCTCTCTACTAGGAGCCTCAACTTCTCACTCATAGATTTTGCTTCTCAACTGTCCAACTGTGGCTTGAAGATAAACCCTCTCTTGGCTGCTCTGCTCCTCCCTAGATGTCAGGAAATTTAATTTTTAGTTTCATCTCTTCATTCATGTTGGAAATGGAATGGCTCGGCTCTTCTTTTCATGACAATATATACAGTGTTGGGGGGCTTTTTTATTGTAGTTAATATTGATTTTGAGTTTAAGGAATAAGATAAAATATTGACTTTAAATTTAAGGAAAAGGGCATATTTTAAAATAAAGTTCTCCTAGTTACTCCCTAGTCAATCAGCTTTCTGAAAGATTATTTAATAATTGTTAAACTTAAAAATATATTTTCTAAAAATTGTAGCCAAACCAGAGATGTATCTCATGGTTTTTAATATAACGCTACTTAAAAGAAGGCTTTGTGGAAGACAAGCTATAATGAGAATGCCAGCAGTGTTCTCAGGGTCCTGCTGGAATTTCATAGGAAATCTAGTCTCATAGCTGAATGAAATGTTTCTACTGGAAGTTAAAAGTAACTCTCTGATAAAGATGTGAGAGAACCTAAGAAATATAGTAACTGTAAGGTGAAGGAAAGAGGGTCCCATCTCCTATTACGAGTGCACTCCATGTACCATTTGGTTTCACTGTGAGCAGGGTGGGTAGCACAGAGCTTAGGGTAAGCAAGCAACAGGTGCTCATTGGGTTGTACAAGGTCGGGCCAATTAAGTTTGAGAACTCATCCTTGAAAAAGTGCTACATACCTCATTGCTGAATATCACTATGGTCACCTTCAAAGTACTCCTCTTGGGAAGCTATGCACTGATGCCAGCACCTAATCCACCCTTCAAAGCAATTTTGGAACTCTTTTTCTGGAGTGGCTATCAGAGCAGTCGGCATATTACCCTTGATGTCCTGAATGTCATCAAAATATCTTCATTTCAATATTTTCTTTATCTTTGGGTAAAGGAATAAGTTATTGGGGGCCATATCAGGTGAGTAGGGAGGCTGTTCCAATACAGTTATTTGTTTACTGGCTAAAAACTCCCTCACAGACAGTGCCATGTGAGCTGGTGCATTGTCATGATGCAAAAGCCATGAATTGTTGGTGAAAAGTTCAGGT
>NW_017732592.1:89166-94378 GCF_001890085.2 Hipposideros armiger
GTGACTGATCTGCCTCACCCGGGAGGAGTGCAATGATGGTGCCAACTTAGGCCAGTGAAGCAATGCCCTCCACAACTAGACTGAAGAACAAAACAGCAACTTGTCTGTTCCCCTTCCCCCAATTCCCCAGCGCTGTTCCCATCCCCCAATTCCCCAATAAAAATCTTTCCCAAAAAAAAAAAAGCTAATCTAAAAAAAAATGACAATCGTTGCGACAAGGAACGTCTGGGTTACTACTGAGAATATGAGTTCTAGCTCCAGGGAGACACTTCTGTGGCATCAGGTTTACTTTCAAGGGATGAAATACAGTCTCAAAGACTGAAATAGGTCACAGGAGGGGAGTTGATTTCATCCCCACCAAGGCTCCTACATAACCCATCTTTGAAGTCCAGGACTTACCTATCTCCTTGGTATAAAAATCAGCACATTCAGTTATAACAATATGCCCCCAGCAGTTCCTTAAAAAACTTTTGAATGCTTTAGCTCCACTGAATGACATAAATGGGGCTCTGTACACAAAATGCAGCCAACCAATGAAACTAGGAACTCACCAGACCAAATGAAAAGAATCACAGAGTTTCCTAAAATAATGATGCTTTCAAAATGTTCTTGAAATACAGCTTTTAAACAATTCTCTTAAAACCAACATGTTTTAATTTTCTGTATCCATCCCATGTGTTTAACTCCTAAACAGAGAATCCACACCCTGCTCTTAGAATCCAGAACCACTATCACTGTGAACTTATTTAGTTAAAATGGGTGAGTCCATTATTTTTAGTCTTCTGTTCAATCGATGTAAGTCTAAGACTTCCTTTCATCCATAAGGTGAGCTCTGCACCCATTTCGTAGGTGATAGTGACATAATTAGCACCTCTAACCTAGTTCAGATCTCCCAGGGTATTGGGATAACTTAAGGAAAACCTTCCAGTCAGTCATCTTGGCATAGTCTTGACAGTGGTAGATTCTTGAATATGGCTGCTACACAGATGAAGTCTTGCTTTGCAGGAGTTTCACGCTAATTTTCAGAGTGTACGCTAATGGCCTATTTGTCTGCTCCCACCAGAACAGAGGACAGAGATGAGATCTTCTTCATCAATATATCCCCAATGCATGACAGAGTAACCTCACAGGAAAGTACTCACGGCTAATAAACAGTGGGGACTCCACAACCTGCAGGGTAGGGTTTGATACCGATCCAGAAAAATATTTTAGAATAGTTCAAAGAAAGGGTGTGAGCCATTAAGAAAAAGAACAGTCCTGATTTCAGCGAGTCTTTTGATAACCTCTGATATTATTGGGACTTAGCTGAGAAGAATGTGTGTGTGATATAACTAGTTGTGTAGAATGCAGCTCTTATTTTTAAAAAGTCCCAAACGATTTCAAAATACATGATGTCAAAGTAAGTGGACAATCACATGCTACCCTACTTGCTTTCACCTCACTGGTGGCTTAGGTGAGGGACTGCTGAAGACATTGGCAATAACCAGAAGCTGTGGAGAATAGCTAACAATGTAGATGACAGAATCAGATGCTTAATTTAATGTCTTATAGTTAGCTTAAAAGATAACTTTTTCAATATGCATTGAAAAAAATTTTAACCCAGCAATTCCACTTCTAAAATTTTCTTCAAGGAGAGAACAAAATTGTTCAAAACCATTTGTATAAAATTTGTATCCCAGAGTTTCTTAAAATAGAGGAAAATGTAAATAGTGGGAAAGTTTAATAAATATGACACGTTTATGCAATTTAGTTATTGAAAAATCATTATATAAATCAGGGCTTGTCAAACTATGGGCTGTTGGGCACATTTGGCCATGGCCTTTCTTTGTACAGCCTGTGAGCTAAAAAATGGTTTGTATATACTCAAAGTACTATAAAACAAACAACAACAAAACAAAAAAATTATGTAACAGAGGTTGTGTGCATCTCACGAAGCTAAATAAAAATTTTACTATCTGCCCATTACAAAGTTTGCTGACCCGAGTTACAGAGCTGTAAAAATTGACATGGAAAGATGTTCATATGAAAAATCATATACAAGACAGCATATGAGTATGTAGAATTTCACTTTATAAAACTGCAAATGTATGTGCATACACACAGAAATATCTAGAAGATAATCAGTCCAATTTTGACAGTGGTAATCTCTGAATTGTGAAATGTATTTTTTGTTATTGTTTTCATTTATAGGTTGATTGTTGAAGTGATGTACATGTATCATTTTTATTATAAAAAGATATTTTCATTTTGAAAAATAGAACCACCTAAAATACAGTAAATGCTAATATTTATCAGCCCTATCTTATACGTGAGGCACTGTTCTCAGGGCTTGAAACGCATTTACTCACATGAATTCTCATAACAGCCAATGAAATACATACTTTTCTAATCCTATTTTTTCAATTTCAAAACTAAGAGTTAACTAGTTGCCCAAGCTTGCTTAACTAGTAATCGGTGGGGCTGAGGTTAAAATCTCAGTGGTGCCTTTCCTAAGTCTGTGTGTCTAACCATTAGGCTGCAGTGTCTTGCAAAGACATGGATCGGATGTGGACTCACCAGATACTCAGGAAAAACTCTAGGGTCCTTTTTGATATGAACTTTTATGCAATTTAATGTGTAATATGGCATCCAGGAAAGATAATTCAATCTTTTATTTCATGAAAAGTATCTAGGACCAAAGAAGTTATAGTTTTGCTCCCAATTTAGAGTGTCTGATAGCACCTGGAGAACGATATTGTTTTGAGCGTCCTGCTTGGGAAGAAATATTGACAACCTGAAGCATTTCCAAGGGAGAACACGAGGACAATAATAATGATAAAGTGACCCAAATAAGTGTCCAAAGAAGTTTAGCAGAAAAAAAAGAAATCAAGGAAAATCGTCCAGTTGTCTCCAGTGTTTGAAGGTCATTTAGAAGGAAGAACTGAGCTTTTTCTCTGTGTCCCCATGAGGTATAAACAGTACCATCAGGTACAAGTAATGAGGAAGTAGCTCTCACCCTAATATATGTAAAAACGTTTTGTTTTGTTTTTTTAATTTTTTTATTGTTAGTTTCAGGTGTACAGAACAATGTAATAGTTAAAAATGTTTTCTCTTGATTATATTCCCCAAACAGTCTTTGGTATCCCCGTGGCAATCTTGTGGTTACCAATTTGTGCTTTCTAATCCTCTCACGTTCTCCCTCATCCCCACCCCTCATCTAGCAACCCTCAGTTTGTCTTATTAGGGACACCACTTCATGGACGATGTAGATGCCTGACCACTACACTGTACACCTGAAACTGAAGCTGAATAATGCTGAATGTCAAATATAATTTAATATATATATAGTCACAGGATGTGGAGTACAGCATAAGGAATAGTTAGTGGAACTGTAACAGCTACAATATATACAATGTAAGAGGGGTAATAGATTGGGGGTTTTCACTTTGTGAGGGGTATAAATGTCTAACTATTACATTGTTTTGCACATCTGAAACTAATAAAAAATAATAAAATAAAAAAACACGTTTTTTCTTAACACCTATAGCACAAGAAATGGACTGTTCATTTTCATGATGGGCCGCTACCCCAAAGCATTTACAAAAATCAAAACGGCTGGGACACTAGTTGGAGGAGGTTGAGTGTGTTAACTTTTGGATCCCAGCCACAGACAGCATTGTAAACATGGAAATAGGCTAACGGAAAAATTGTTCCACACACTAGATAAAACTTGGCAACATAAATGTCGGCCAAAGAGACCAGTGTTTTCAAATTTCATGCTAGGAAATACCAATCCCTGGGAAGAAAACATTCATCCATCTGTTCATGTTGAGGATGTCAGCAAAAGCACATTTACTTTTAAGTATTTTAGTTTGTCAAAGATAAACATAAGGTAGAAAGTGAGAATCAAAACTGTCAACCTCAACACTCAGCATAGACTTGAAATCAAAACCATACCTTGCTCTCTTCATTTATATGCTCTGATGTCTTTTACTGTCTTCCTTAACATTTTTTTGTTTTTGCTCTCCAGGACTGTCCTTGGGTTCACACCCTAAGATTTCTTGAATCTCTGCCTCAAAATCCTCATCTTGCTGTTTCCAACAATCCTGAACTGTCGTATCATGGCTCTTACCCAATTCTAATCAAGTCCTTACATGGAAAGACCTGCCTTAAGCCAAATTTCCAAGTCTGCGACACCCGCCAAAGCTCTGTGGGGCAGCGTTCTCCCTTGCTGTGCTAAGCAATAACTTCACCTTTGTCTTATCAAAAGGTTTTGGTGTAATGTTGGAGGAGCCAGCTTTTAATGAAGGCAGCAAGGGAAGAGTGGCACCAAATAAAAATGATTCCAGAAAGGAGGAGTTAGAAATCAATGCATCTATAAGGAAGATGAAAGTAGTAAAGTGTGACCAACTTGGCAACATGACCACGATGAGAGACATTTGAAGTTCAGGTGATCCATTCAAGACATACATGATTTTATAAATAAAGAAAACAAATTAAGCATGTGTCTATGTGTGTTTGTGTTTAGAAAAGTGAGACTTGGATTGCGCTACGTTTGTTATCTAACAAATGACTAAAACTCTTGCCCCTCCCCAAGGCATGGAAGACCTGGCACAGTAGGCTTAAAGATGGAGCTAGACAAATAAACCAGACATGGAATATGCCAAATGCGGTGATTAAATCTTGGAGAGGCACAGTTCCTTGACATTTGCTTTTGTACTTGCTCTTCCCGCTTTGTTCTACGGCAAGAGTGCAGAGGTAGGAGCGAGGGGAAGGGAGCCACAGGACAGGCTGCTGGTTGTTATGACAAAAACCTCATAGACTAGAGCTTCAAAAGCTTGAAAGAGAACAGAAAGGAGTCCAAGTGGATAAGAATGATTTTTTTTTTTTTTGCTTTTCAAGGTAAACAAAGACATGTCTGGTATTTCTCACTCTATTCACCATTCTGTTTTCTCTTGAACTACGTTTGCTTCGACCTCTTCAAGGCCCAGATGTGTTCGGGATTCTTACAATTACAGCTGAATCGAATCCAAGTTTGGAGACTATAAGATGTGAATGATGTGGGTGGGTTGCGGGTGAGAAAGATATTTCCAGTAAGACATTGAAAGATATGTTTAAGACAGAAGAGTAACAAAAGCAAGTAGGACTGGGAGAAAAACCATAAAGATTTGCTAACTAAAATCATAAAGATTCACTAACAAATCACCAATAAAAAGTTGGAAAAGCTCCTATA
>NW_017732592.1:95398-121493 GCF_001890085.2 Hipposideros armiger
CAAGAGGTGCAGGGTGGCAGGGGGAAGGCAACGCAGGGCTGGGACCACAGAAAGTGAGTCTAAGAGAATGAGAAACGGTACCCGAGAAAAGCTGATACAGATAGTATTGAAAGCCGTGATGCAGGATGGAGAGCGCCAAGGCAGAGAGGAGGGAGAGAAGCTTTGAATCCTGGGTCATTACAGTGTTTCAAGGTCGGAAAGATATGAAATAAACGTGGCAAAGAGGCAACAGCTGGGGAGGTAGGATAAAAGCTGGGATAGTGTGGCATTCCAGAAAGCAACTTGAAAAAAGAACAGATTGAATGTCCACTGTACTTTAATAGGAAGGAAGGAAGGAAGGAAGGAAGGAAGGAAGGAAGGAAGGAAGGAAGGAAGGAAGGAAGGAAGGAAGGAAGGAAGGGAAGAAAGAGTTATTTTGTCAAGAGCAGCAGGCAAGAGCCTCCTGGGAATTCAAGACCAAATAGGAGGAGAGAAACTTGGAGAAGTTATTATACGTAACTCTTTCCAAGAGTTTTCTCATCATGGGAGAAAAAAATCTAGGAGAAGAGCTGAAAAAAAGATGTAGGGTCAAAGGAGCTTCTTTTTTATTAAGAAGAAAGAAATGACAACACGTTTCTATATTTATGAGAATAACCCAGAAGAAAGGGAAGCATTACTAATGCATAAAAGGAGAAAGCTGCTGCAGGGTTTTTCTTCAGGGTAAAAGGGGTTACACTCTGGTGCCCAGGGGGAGGCGATGAGGCTGAGTACATATGACCACAGATTTAGGTAGGTGGGTGTTAATAGTGGTGGAGCGTTCTCTTGGGTTGCTTCCGTCTTCTTAGAGACGTAGAAAGCAAAACCATGAGCTGAGCACAGGCATAGGAAAGGAGGCGCTGGAGGCTCAAGGAGAAATGAGATGTATTAAATCAGTCCTCCAGGAGAAGAGGGGAAGTGAATGCACTGGGGACCAGTGCATGATAGGGGCACATTCAGAGCCCAATGGGGATGACTGTGCATATGGGACAGACTCTGGGGCCAGAGGGTCCGATTGAGAACCCAGCCTTCACCAGCTTTTACCTACGTGATCCGGACAAGATAGTTCAACCCTCTGATCCTCCCTTTTCTGCACCATAAAATAAGGATAATAATAATACTTTCCTCACAGAATAAAGGATTAGATAATCATTCATATATACTTGAAATATATACTATATCATAGAATAAAAACTGAAACAGAATATGTTTTATATGTGATAGCTATTATCAATATCAGTGACCATGAATTGAAATTCAAGGTAACAACCAGATCAATACCAGAGATCAACATTTATCAAAATCACTTAACTCCTTGCTCTCTCACCACCTAATACAAAGTACCAAGTCCTATTAATTCTAATAGTTCTTCAAATGTCACATTGCATCATATAAAATTACCAATTTTCTACAAAAAAACTACTTATAGTTTGACTTATATGGTCCCAAATTTGTGTCAGACCAACTTTAGATGAGGAACCCAAGCCCTAATAGGCTGTTGGGTTTTTGTAGTGCATTATTGGTGCATTTCTTCAAATAACAAAATACATCTGCCTTTGCAGCCTCTCCGATCTTTTTCAATAACTATTCTTATTTTATTCTAGAATCTCATAACATTCTCTCTCTCTCTCTCTCTCTCTCTCTCTCTCTCTCTCTCTCTCTTTCACACACACACACACACACACACATACACACACACACAATGTCCTTTAAAAACATCACTGGCAAAAAAAAAGAAAGTATTTTTCTAAATAGAAGGAAGAGGTATCTAAATCAGTCTGGAGAAAAATGAATGATGAGCTCTCAGAAGCTGAAAGGAAAGTGATGGATTCACTGGGCAGAATGATCAATTGAGACCTGGAGGGAGAAAAAAGGGCTCCAGCAGGGACCACCCCTGGGCCCAGGCCTGAAACAGAGGTTTCTCTGAAAAATATCACGATGAAAGTTGAATGATGAACTGCAGGAGAGGCAGAGCCCTGAAAACAACAACCAAACACCCCATGAAAAACAGCCTACCCTCATAAACACACACACACACACACACACACACACACACACACACACACACACCCTCCCTCCCTCAAGTCTGAGGCAAAATGACGTGCATTGTTTTTCCAGCACCACACATTGCAATGCTCCACTCAATCAAATATGCANCACACACACCCTCCCTCCCTCAAGTCTGAGGCAAAATGACTTGCATTGTTTTTCCAGCACCACACATTGCAATGCTCCACTCAATCAAATATGCATTCCATCCTGAAAACTTCCAAATGACATTGCAGTTACTCTGGTTTGGGCCAAAGGATTCAATTAGAAAGGAACCCAAACTCTTCTGAGCAGGTTTGTGTACTTGCTGGATAATAATAGACCACTTTTTCAAATGCAGTTACAGTTTCTGAACAGTGAAAATATCATTTAAATTCAAGCCGCCGCTTGGATTATAAGCGAGTCGTGGTTTGCTGGTGCCCCTGAGCTGCCTTCTTTTTAACCAGAGAGTATGGGGGGTGTGCAGCCCGCAAGGTCTCCCTGGGTTTGAGCATAGCATTTCACAAACATAATCAGTTTTAAGATATGCAATCTTCTGCCGATGTTTACACAGGGACATTTTTTGTTTTCTAACTTAAAATAGCAAAAATAAGTTGTAGTTCCAGAATTCACTACCAAACTACTTCATTTAGAAGCTAAGGTGTAAAGACACATAAGGCATAGGTCATTTATGTGATTTCTAGACATTTTAATTGCCATATTCAAACTGAATAAACTATATTAATGAAAACCCAAGCAGTTGCAGTAACCCTTGGTTTAATCCATATTTAACAAGTATTGACAGGCACTTTTTTATTAGGAAGGCGCTACTCACACACCATCTGCTGCCTATTAAATGAAATTAATTCAATTGTTAAATTACCAATGTAAAGGACTGAGTTATAAATATGTTTGATTAAAATGGACCCTGGGCCGATTTCTTTTGGTCACATCGGGTGCAGCCAACTCTCAGTCATTTACGTGTGGATAATTCAGTCCCTTGCCTTCTTTCTCTCTCCTGCTTTGCAATTTCAGTGTATTTGCCAGAGAGCAGGCAGAATAAGAGGTGATGAATATCCCCTCCATCCCTGCCAGATGTATGACTCCATATTAAAAGCAGTAACATCACACATTATTTGTCCCTGCTTTTAACGACAAAAAAATTACCAAAACACTATGCAATAATAAGCCCCCCCTTACACTAAATACCAAACAGTATTTTTCATTGTACCATACAGTTTTCAGATTAAATTTCTAGACTCACAAACACATTTAGTAGATGAAATTGTTATAAATCACTGCTTCTTAATTTACTCAATTCTCTTTGAGTCTATTTGTAAAATTCACTCAATCAGTTTATAAAACAATCTGGAATTTTGGTGGAACACCGGATAGTCACTTTGATTCCTCAGCTAACTAATATAAAGACAAAAGAAAAAAAGATATAAATGCAAAAGCACAAAGAGATTAGGAAAGAAAATGACAGCAGAAATGAGATTTCAATAAAATTTTGAAAGATGGAACGTAGATGGAGATATTGTAAAGGACTCAGCAGAGAAGAGTAAGATAAAAAGTTATAATAATATCTCACAGAAATCCTCAGAATTTCAACCACTGGAGGATGGATGCCTTGGAAAGCAGAGTTAAGTTGCAGGAATACAAATTAGGACTGTTAAAAGCTGGTGGACAAATCTTAGACTCTCAGGTCCCTCCGTAACCCAGCACAGCCAGGCTACTGTCCTTTATTCTAGCCTTTTCTCCTCCATTCATCATTATAAAAAAGACCAAAAATCAGCCTCTATGGAATCCTAGACTTTACAATTAGCTTCTAATTGTATAAATTATACAAGAGTGCATAGCAAAGGATCACTAATATTTTAGAAGGCGCGTTGCTAAATATTCCCCATTTGTCTCTCCAGAACCGCCCCTCCCTTCTTCACCCTGCAGCATGACCCAGGATGCCAAGCCCTGGACACTGCATCACCCAGGCTCCCAAGCCGTGCCTCCCACCTGGATCAGGTGAATGGGAGGTGCCAGCCAGAGATGGCAGCTGAAGAGTGAAAGCTCTCCCTTCTGGGTCACAAGTTAGTAGAAGCAACAGTCCCTTATTAAATAACATACTACCATTTATTAAACAATGTCATTTATTTTTTTTAAGTAACTATCTCCAGGCAACCTCTCCTCTAGCTGCAGCTGTAACAAGTGTTCTCTCCAGGTCCCGGTAACTTCTCCTCCAACTTCCCTGTAGGCCTAGGGTAGTAACAGCTCTGCTGTTGGTAACCTCTGGTTTTTCACCACCCCTTGCTGCTTAACCTCTGCTCTGCAAACAGACCTTGAAAGAGACAGACCGCGTTAACAAGCAGAGAAACTTTTTTAGAAATAGCTAAGGGGAAAGGGAAGTGGTCAATGAGGGTAAACGGGGTCAAATATATGGTGATGGAAGGAGAACTGACTCTGCGTGGTAAGCACATAATGTATAGATGATGTATCACAGAATGGTACACTTAAAACCTATGTAACTTTACTAACCATTGTCACCCCAATGAATTTTAATTTTAAAAAAATGAAATAGCTAATAATAGCAGAAGATATTAAAAAAATCAAAGAAATAAGATACTAAGATGGCATATCTAATGAACAGCAATAAAAAGAGAATCTCAGAGAAAAGAAACAATCAGAGAACCAGAAAAGTCTCTTGGAAATTAAAGTTTTAAATAAAAACACGATAGAGGTGATGGAAGGTAAAACAAAGAAAATCTACCAGAAAGTAGATCAAAGACCATAACAGACAAACGAGAAAGAAAATATAAGAAAATTTCAGGCTTGACCCAGGACACTCAACATCCTCCTACTAGGTGTTCCAGAAAGAGAGAGCAGAGAAAACAAAGGAGTGAATTCTCATGAAAATAATTTAAGAAATCAGGAACTCTGGCTGAGGGATATAGAAGGATTATTTATACTATTTTTGAAATTTTTTTATAATTCAAAAATCATTCTAAAGTGAAACGTTTACATATACATGTACATGCCTATATAGCATACATAAAATTTTATTTGTCTGCATATATATAAGAAAAAACAAGTTCCACACAAAAGATCAAAATGGCATGGGACTTCTGAACAGCAACAGTGGGGATGGGAAAGCAATGAATCAATAATTTCAATTTTTTGAGGGAAAATTTCTTTCGCCCTAGAATTATAAACCCAGTCAAACTGTGAATCAATTTTTAACTTTACAATAAGGATAGTTCAAAACCCATAAGTACTGAAGAACATTTATCATCAATGGTGTTTTCCTTAGGGAGTTATAATAGAATATGCTTTAGAAAAAAAAGAGAGGAAGACATGGGATTCAAGACATAGGCTTTCTAACACCGGGGCAAGTCAGTAACAAGTCCCAGGATGAGAGCTGAGTGGCTCACTTAGACAGCAGCTCATCCCAGCAGGAGCAGGGGCTAAGGGCGATAGCAGGAAGTTTCCAGGGGAAACAAAATGGAAATTGTGGGTCAACTGATGTGTTTGAATATTTGGAAAATTATTGATCTATTGAGTATTTGGTGGAAAATGGAGATGGGTAAAGAGAAAATTAAGCAAATGAAAACTAAAAATGAGCCTTGTTAATGCCAGAAAAAAACCACAGGTATGCCAGAAAGCAAGCCATCAACAGTATTCACACAATAATGAGGATGTGAGCACTGATTATTGGTGTAAATGAAAACTATAATCCAATTACACCAAGATGATGATGAACATAGTGGTAAAGGAGAGAGGTGATCTAAGACAGGTGTTATCAATCACCATATCAGGAAGCAGATAAAGTCTGAAGAAGGTAATCAAGACATAACAACAATTATGTGTTGTTTAACAATACAGATGTAAATGTCAGAAGAAACAGAGTTAAAAGTTATTACCTTTGTAAAAAGAGACTGAAGGTGGAGGAGGGTTAGGGTGGCCGACCTGACCCCTGCTAGTTAGGGTGAGCTTGGCATTTTAATATTAAGTGCATATATTACTTTGCTAAAAATAAAAGCAATTAAAAATAAAAATATGACAAAGAACTCCTGATATGTCCTATCACTTGTAGCAAAATATATTTATATCTATTTTATTATTTATTCATTTATTTATTTGTAGATAAATTTCATTATCTTCAAGGAGCTTTATGAAATCATTAACTTGTGGAAAGCAAATAATGATGTACCTTGAAATCACCTAGACCCACATTCATCTGCTTGTACCTCCTTAGATTTTCCAATCTAATCATAGTTTCAAATATTTTACCCCACTATCCTGATAAGTACGCTTCTGCTTGACCTGATTTTCTAATTGAAAAACCATTGTTACTCGCACTATGTCTTTAACCTATCACTAA
The DNA here is from genome assembly GCF_001890085.2 of Hipposideros armiger. Lineage (NCBI taxonomy): Eukaryota > Metazoa > Chordata > Mammalia > Chiroptera > Hipposideridae > Hipposideros > Hipposideros armiger. The sequence goes on from NW_017732592.1 coordinate 101,814, forward strand.
TTTAACTTGGGCATATCAAGCTTAATGCTGTGCTATCGTTAACCTTTCACACAAGGACCAGAAAAATCTATAGCCTATATCGTCAGTGTAATAAAGGTCACCTTTAGACAAAACAATCATTGTGCTGTTTTACCCTTGGCATTTAAAGAATCACAGCTACCGTTCTAGAAATATAGATCCATTTTGAAGTCACCTGCCACAGTTTGCTTAACCTTTACAGAAAGCTAAATGATCAGGTGTGCTGCAAGTGAAGTGAAGAGCTTCAAAAGAGAATATATAAATGGTAGATGAGGAGGCAGGAGGGGAAAAAGAAACACCAATGCTTTCGTATCCAGTAGTTCACGGAATTCTCTTAACCAAACAACATAGATTATCTACACTTTACAGATGAGGAAACTAAGGTACAGAGAGCTTTGATTTTGCCAAGGATCATAGATCAATTAAATTAAATAAGTATTGTTGTGTACACAGCTGCTGTGTACCAGATACAGCACCACCACACACTAGGAATACAATGGTGATGGTTTTCAAGGAGCTTACAAAGTCAGGAGAACAGATAAATCACTAATGGATAAGGAGGGCACTATGGAAGCATTTGGGATAGGCAGCTAATTCAGGGCTTCCTGGAAAGCTAGAATCTTGAAACTTGGAAAAACAAGTTGAAATTAGACAAAACAGGTTAGCTTTCATTCCAGTACTATCGCGTTAGTACTTGTTGATCCATATTTTAGGGGATGCCCAAGAACTACAATGCATGGTTCCCGTCTATTACGGACTGAATGTGTTCCCCCAAAATTCATAGGTTGAAGCCCTAATTTCCAGTTGATGGTATTTGGAGATGGGGCCTTTGGGAGGTCTTTAGATTTAGATGAGATCATAAGGGTGGGATCCCATGATGGGATTAACGTCTTTAAAAGACAAGGAAGAGACACCAGAACACTCAACCACATTCTCTCTCTCTCTCTCTCTCTCTCTCTCTCTCTCTCTCTCTCTCTCTCTCTCTCATATATATATATATATCATCTCTCTCTCCCATTCCCACCATGTGAGGACACAGTGAGAAGGCAGCCAGCCAGGAAAAGTGTTCTCATAAGGAACTGAATCAGCTGCCATCTTGAGCTTGGATTTCTAGCCTCCAAAATTATAAGAAAATAAACCTCTGTTGGTTAAGCCACTCAGCCTATGGTATTTTGTTATGATAGCCCTAACTGACAAATATATCTTTTTTTTGTTTGTAAATCTTAAAGTCTACCTAGGAAAGCAAGATAGACTCACAAACAAATTAATGTCAGAAACAGGCAGAATTGGATAGTGACCTGGTTTTGAATCCAAATTCTTTGAGTGAATGACCCCCCTCTCCAAGGCAGAGTGGTCACATCTCTATGTTAGTAGTCATGTATACCTCATAGAGTTGTTGTGAGGGTGAAAAGAGCGGAGGAATGTGAAACCCCTATAAGGGCTTGAGAAATGATAACCATCACTATTATAATAATGGAAGATGTCATGAGACAATCCCCAATCACGTGCCCAACGATTAGTTAGCATAAAACACATACATTCATTTTTCTCTTCAGCATCTTTTCTCTTCCCTCCATTTGGAACATGCTCCCACCATCTCTCCCAGGCCCAACCTCTTATCATCTTTCAGATCCCCATTTAATTATCCCCTCTGCAACAACTTCCTGGAACTGCAGGAGTCTAAGGAAACCTTGCCTACCCTTCCTCACCACACTCTCTCAGCCCATATTCTTTAGGGACTTGACACCATATGACAATGCCCATTTTAATCACATACCTTTATCATCTATCTCCCCTTCACAGAATGTAAACTTCATGAAACCAGAGGCGTTTTCCTATCCAGTGCCCTACCCCAACCCAAAACAGTGTGTGGCACATCGTGGCAGCTCAATAAACATTTGAAACAAATGAATAAAGGCTGCTGGAGTAAGAAAGTATAAATCAGATATAGAGGCTTTAATGGTTTCATGGGGAAGTTGGCATCTACATAGAATCTTAACAGTATCTGTGAGGCTCTCTTCACATTGAATAATATTCTTCCCAGGAAGCCAGTGTCCATAATTTCAGTTGCTGTCCCAACGGAGCCTCAGAATTTACCTTGATCTTGACACTCAGTATATTAGTGTGTGACCTTTCCATCTCACCCAGTAGTTCTTGACAAGGAACAATACCATCCTTTTAGGGCATATTGTTTTATTTTGTTTTGGCTGTGGGGCATTTTTTGACAAATACATACACTGAACAGTACCTGGAGAGCTTTGCTGGCACTAAGGCCCAAGAGTGAGGCATGCCAAATGTCCTGAAGTGCACTGGCAATCCCTCACCATGAAGCATTACCCTGAAGAAAACACCAGCAGTGCTCCCCTTAGAGACACTGCAAGGCTAAGCTTCACAGCTTCCTCCGCTGCTAAGGCTGAGAACCTGAAACTTTGGTGTTTCTCATGTTGAACAATTGTACTGGCTAAATAATTCTCTTCCCTCTGCTGACATCTTTATGCTCAATCAGGGAACATTCCCTGAACCGCCTCTTCCAAGAATCCCTTACTTTTAATTAAGGTAAACCCCCCAGTTATATATGTCATGCCTTTAAATCTGCAACGTTTTACTAAATATCTGACAAATCATATTTTCTCACAATCTATAGTCTAACAAGGAGTTGATCTAACAGCATTATAACTTAAATTTTTTTAAATCAGTTTTTTAAAATAAATTTACTAAATTGGTATTAACCTATATTAGTAGGATTAGGTAGATGCAGACAGCAGGAAGAGGCTGCATAATCAGGTATTTCATTCACTCAATACATATTTTCTTGAGCCCCTGGTGTAGAGGCAGTGGGCTAGGGATATTGGTGACATGAGCATTTGTCTTAATCAGTTTGGGCTGCTATAATAAAAATACCACAGACTGGATGGCTTAAACAACACACATTTATTCCTCACAATTTTGGAGGCTGAATGTCAGATATCAGGGTGTCAGCATGGGCAGGTTCTTGGTGCAGGCCCTCTCCCTGGTTTGCGGGTGGCTATTTTCTTGCTGTATCCTCACATGGCAGAGAGCAGAGAGAGGAAGCACGCTCTACCGTGTCTCTTTTTTATAAGGGCACTAACCCCATTCATGAGGGCTCCACCCTCATGTCCTCATTACCTACAAAACATTCTACCTCCTAATTATATCACATTGGTGGTTAGGATTTCTGCAGGTGAGTCTTGGGTTGGGGGGGGACACCAACATTTAGTCCATAATAGTACATGTGGAACTGAGTCCTTGCACTAATGCCATTGGGAGACAATTCTCCATCAGTTTCCCATGATTCTGCACAAAGCGCTAACTGCCTTTTTATTCCAGGCTATCTTTTCAAGGATGTTTGTAGAATAAACAGCCTTGGAAGACAGAGAGAATAGAGGGTATGTTTGCTGAAAATATAATGTCTGCCTCAGGAGCAAAAAAGTCCAGAAGACTTATTTGCAGCCCACTATAAAATATCCAGCTTTCCTAAGTTTGGGGTTCCTCAACTGTGAAACAAAGCCCCAGAGTACACAAAGTCCACCTAGGCTTTCTCTGTGTTACTCCCATGGGGTTTGGAGATCAAGGAGAATGAACAAAATATAAAGCTCACGTTGCTTGTTGTGGCATAAATTTTAAGGTCCTTTGTCCCATGTCTTCTGCTGCTCTCATAACATGGTGAATTACTAACTTACCACGCAAGTAGGATAACTTTTCAGACTATTTATAGTGCTTGACAATACGAAATAACAATTGTAGTGTAAACTAGCATATAGCATACACTTTAAGAAATATAATAATAAAGTTGAATCAGAGGTGAGGGGAAGAAAAAAAAATGTCCTCAGTAGCATTTGAATAACACCTCAAAAACAAATGTTTAAGTGTATAAGGAAAACATATTTCAAACAGAAAGAAATGTCATGTGTAGAACTACAAAACTGAGAACTACGAAGCAAGTTCAGGAAGTGACAAATAATTCTTTGGGCTGGACTATAAAGTTAGTGAAAATAAAGCTAAATATAAATACATCGCTTTCTTGCATGCAATGTTCACTCCAGGAACTTAGTTTGGAGAATCAGTGATATATTGCCCTCAGAGGCCACTGAATAGCCTAGCATTTTCCCTCTGCTTGGGAAATATTGTAGGCTGGTTCCATGATAGAGACTAACTGCATAACTTTCAGGTCACATCAACACTCATTGGACAACTGAAGTGACTTCTTTGCTGGTTCCCTAACTTCTATGTTTGTCCTACTCACCAGACGATATTCCCATCTCCACAAACTGGTCAGAAAAATATTTTCAAATCGTAAGTCAGATCCAAACACACCTTATTTAACAGTCCAAGGACTCGGAATAAAATCTAAACTCTTACCAATCTAGTCCTGCTTATCCCTCCATCAGTCATTCTGAAATTGCTGGAGGCTCAGTGTGGACAAGTATAAGAGTTAAAAACTCCAAGGGGACCCAGTCATGGGGCAGGGAGCAGGGGAGGGCTCACAGTTTTGTGAGTTTTACCTCCAGGAGCTCTACCAGGTCTCACAGTGAAGATGAGAGAAAAATCCCCTTGGGCTTCTGGTAAGAGGAGGGGAAAAGTAATTGTTTGAAATATGCCAGAGCTTTCTGTCCTTCTTAACAAGGTCAGCCTTCAAGAGAAACTAGTTTATCAGAGCCTAACCTGTTGGGGTTTTATCAGATCTGAACTACCCTGGGTAAGGGAAATACCAACTCCAGTCCCCTCTAGCCATCTCATACCACCTAAGGGGAAATAAATAAGTAAACAAATAAGAAGCACTTGTAAAGTTCACAGCCCAGGGAACAGGACTCACTAAAAGACAGGACCTAATCTTAGGACTGTGTGATGCTTCCCTTTCATCCTTCCTCACCACCACATTAATAAACAGCCTATTTACCTGCAGTTCCTTTTTCCAGCACATGGTATCTGGTGATCAGGAAAACAAATTATGAGGCATACTAAAAGGCATAAAACACAGATTGAAGAGACTGAGCAAGCATCAGAAACAGAATCATATATGGCAGGAACGTTAGATTTATTACACTGTGAATTTAAAACAATCATGATCAGTATGCTAAAGACTCTAAGAAAAAAAGTAAACAATATATGAAAAAAAGATGGAAAATGTAAGCAGAGAAATGGACATTCTAAGAAAGAATTTTTAAAATGCTAGAGATCAGAAACACTGTAACAGAAATAAAAAATGCCTTTAATAGGCTTATTAGTAGCCTGGACATGGCTGTGCAAAGAATTTCCAAGCCTGAGGATATGTCAACAGAAACTTCCAAAACTGAACAATAATAGCCAACTACTCCCCAAATTTGATAAAAGATGTCAACTGATACATTTAAGAAGCTCACCAAACCCCAAGCAGGATAAATATAAAAAAAGCACAATCAGACACATCATAATCAAACAGCTAACATAAAAGAGAAATTCTTGAAGCAGCATGAGAAAAAATGACTTTAAAAAAATCATTGCTAACTTGTCATTAATAACAACAGAGGATAAGAGATGAGAACAACATCAAGTGCTGAGAGAAAAAGAAGACTGTCATCTCAGGATTCTACATCCAGTAAAATTTTCCTTCAAAAATAAAGGTGAAACATGCTTCAGATTATTAATAAAATGTAAAAATTTGGCACTAACATATCTGTATCACAACTATGCTAAAAAAAATGCTAACAGGGGCCCACCAAGTGGCTCAGTTGGTTAAGAGCATGAGCTCTGAGCAACAGGGTCACCAGTTTGATTCCCACATGGGCCAGGGAGCTGCGCCCAAGCTGAGCTGCCAACAAGTGGCAGGATGGCTCAGCTGGTGAGAGAATGTGCTCCTAACAGCGAGACTGCCTGTTCGACTCCTGCATGGGATGGTGGCTATGCCCACCCACAACTAAGATTGAGCATGGCACCTTGAGCTGCGCTGCTGCGAACTGCCATTGGGCGGCCGGATGGTGACTGGACTTGGAGCTGAGCTAGCTGCTCCCTCCACAATTGAGATTGAAGGACAACTTGTCTGTTCCCCTTCCCCAATTCCCCAACACTATTCCCCTTCCCCAATTCCCTAATAAAATCTTAAAAAGAAAAAAAAACAAGAAAAGAAAAGAAATTCTAACAGAAATTACTCAGGTTTAAGCAAATTACTCCAAGTGATAAATAGTGGAAGAAATGATAAGAATATGCATATGAGCATATTTTCTATAACAGCCTAACGAGCCACTCCAAAACTTAGTAGCTTAACATAAAAATGTACTATTCTCTCTAATGGTCCTGTACGTTAATTGGGATCATTGAGGCAATACTTATTTGTGATCCTTCATATGGTTACAGTCAGGTGACAGTGGAGGCTGGAGTCATCTAAAGACGCAACTGGCAGTATCACCAAGATGGCTCACTCCATGGCTGGCAACTGATGTGGCTGCTGGCTCGGAGCTTACTTAAGACTTTTCCATATGGCTTAGGTTTCTCACAGTGTGGTAGTTGAGTTACAAGAGGGAATGTTCCAAGAGACTGACGTGGAACTGTCAAGGCTTTTTATGAGTTAGCATTGGAAGATTAAGACCATTACTTTCACTGCATTTTATTGATCAAGCACTAAAGTCTACCCCAAGTCAAGAGGACTGGAAATTAGACTCTACATTTCAATAGAAGTAGTAGTAAAAATAAATATTTGTGGTCATGTTTAATCCATCAGAAAATATAAAGTATAATCCATCACAAAATACCTTAATTTATCTGTATCACATAGTAGTTTAAAACAAAAAATATAACATATTATAGCATTTATAATGTATGTAGTTGTAACGTATATGGTACAATGGCACAGGAGCAGAGGACCCAGTAGTAATACACTCATAGAAGGCTCCTATATTTTTATGGATTAGTACAATATTAACTCTAAATAGATTTTTTTATTAGTTGAAGATGCAAATTGAAGTTCCTAGAGTACCCTAAAAGGTTTTCACACAGGAAGAGCTAAAATGTCAACAGAAGAATCAAAATAAAATATTTTTAAAATATTTGGTTTGCCCTAAAGAAAGTAGGAAAAGTGAATCGAAGAAACAAACAAAAAAAGAAATGAGACAAATGTAAAACAATAAAATAGTAGGTTCAAATCCAATCATATGAACAATTATTTAGTTTTAAATGAATAAACTTTCCCCCAAGAAGGCAAAGATTGTCAGACTAAATAAAAAAGCAGGGACCTATGATAGTCTTTAAAAGATGTAGTTTAATATAAAGATAAAATTACAATTAGAAAAAAGGGATGAAAAGATATACAAGTTTCCCCTGTAGAGTATTTCTAAGAAACCTTTTGTAAGCCGAAACAGTGTAAAGCAAAAAGTACACGCTGCCTTCCCAAAGTTCACATTACATACACCACTTTACTTTTACAAAAGACCTACATTAGTACAGTAATGGCTTTTTTCATAAAAACAAAACCCCTCATTGGATTTATTTCAGTTAGCAAAAACAGATATTAATGCAGTCTTTTGTAAAAGCCAAGTAGCATAACACAAATTTTGAAAAGCAGGGGATACCTGTATACCATGAAAAACACTAATTATAAAAAACAAACAAACAATAAACAAAAAAAAATTGGAGTGGCTATATTAACACTGGACAAAATACACAATAAGATAGTAAGTATTACCAAAAATAAAGAGATTTTTCATCATGACAAAGAGTTAACACATCATGAAGATATAACACTCATTAATGTGTATGCAACTAACTACAAAGCTTCAAATTACTGTATCTTGCCATGTATAATGCGCACCTACGTTTTTGGCCCAAACTTTCAGCGAAAAAAATGTTTCATTTTAATTTTTTAATTCAAAATTTTTTGCTTACATTTAAGTATTTGTTTTTCATATTATAAAGGAATTTTAGCATTTATTTTTTAACATATTATGGTACAAGAAATTTTATGTAGCAAATAACTACAAAACACAAGAACAGATACAAGGTACAAGAAATTGTGTGTACCAGTAACAAATTCACGATATTTATGCATCATAGAAGGCCTAGAACTCTTTGTCATTGAAAGTTTGTAGTAAGTTCAACATAATCGATTATTGTATGTCAGTATATTATTTTGCATATGGATAGCGTTACTCATTTCTAGAGTTATGCTTTTACTCATAAGCATAAATAAAATAATTAAAAACATTTATATAGATATGGAATTAGTACTACCCATGTATAATGCACATCCTTATTTTTCCCTCACAAATTTGGGGAAAAAAGTACACATTACACATGGCAAAATATGGTACATGAAGCAAAAACTAACAAAAATAAAAGGGAAACTAGATAAATGTAACATCACAGATGGATATTTTTGTATTCCTCTTCAGTAGTTGGTAGACGTATTAGACTATCAACCAACTTGCTCTTTGACATTTACAGGCACTATATTCTCAAACTGTGGAATATATTTCTTTTCAAATGCATGTAAACTTTCAGCTAAATAGATCATATGCTCAACTATATAAAGCAATACCAATAATAATCCCAGCAAAATATTTTTATAGAAATTCATCAGCTATTTCTAAAAATTTATATGGAAATATAAGGACCTAGAATACTCAAAACAATATTGCAAAAGAAAATCTTGGAAAACTTATGTCACCGGTCTACAAGATTTACTATAAAGCTACAGTAATCTGTCTGTACTTGAAATACAAACAGACAAAATAGAGTATTGGAACACAATAGAGAGTCCAGAAATTGACCCACATTGACATGGTTAATCACTATTTGACAAAGATAATCAAGTTGGAAAAGGAGAATCCTTGCAACAAACAGTGTGGAGTCAACTGGGTATCCATGTGGGAAGATAAATAAATAACCTCCACTTCTATTACACATCATACACAGAAAAATATTCTGAGATGAAGCAGAGTCCTAAATGTAAAAGATAAAACTATAACACTTTGAAATAAAAACAGAAAAAAAAGTATCTTTACAAACTGAAGTTAAGCAAACATTTCTTAGACAGAAAGCAAAAAGAAATAACATGAGAAAAAATGAAAAATTAGACATCCTGAAAATTAAAAATAGCTCATCAACAGACTTTATTTGGAAAATTAACAGCAAACCACAGACTGGGAGAAAATATTGTCAAAACAAGTGCTTGACCAGTGTCTTGTTTGCAGAATTTTTAAAGCATTCATTTTTAAAAACCTATCTATTTTTTTGTTTTTCAATTACAGGTGACAGAGTATTATACTATTTTCATGTATACAACATAGTGATTAGACATTTATATAACTTATGAAGTGATCACCCTGATAAGTCTAGTGCCCATCTGACACCATACACAGTTATTACAATATTAACTATATTCCTTATGCTGTACCCTACATCCCCATGATGACTTTGTAACTACCAATTTGTACTTCTAATACCTCTACCCTTAATCCTCCTCCCATCTGACAACCATCAAAATGTTCTCTGGAACTATGAGTCTGTTTCATTTGTTCATTTATTTTGTTCTTTAGATTTTCCATATAAGTTAAATCATATGGCATTCGTCTTTCTCTGTCTGACTTACTCCACACAGTACAATACCCTCTAGGTCCATCCATGTTGATGCAGATGGAAAGATTTCATTCTTTTTTATTGTTGGGTAATATTCCATTGTATATATGTACCACCTCTTCTTTATCCATTCATCCATTCAGGGACACCCAGGTTGCCTCCATATCTTGGCTATTGTAAATAATGCTGCAATGAATATACGGATGCACAGGTACTTTCAAAGTAGCATTTTGGGTTTCTTTGAATAAACACCCAGAAGTGGAATTACTGGGTCTTTCTTTGTCTCTTGTTATAGCCTTTGTTTTACAGTCTTTTTTTTTTTTCTGCTATAAGTATTACTTTCAGCCTATGTGGTGTTTTTTTTAATCTAAAGTGAGTCTCTTGCAGGCAGCATATGTAAGAGTCTTGTTTTCTTATCCATTCAGCCCCAATATGTCTTTTGATTGGAGCATTTAATCCATTTACATTGAAAGTAATTGTTGATAGATATGTAGTTATTGCCATTTTATGATTCATATTTTTTTAGTTGTTTTTTTTTTCTTCTTAAAGAAGTCTCTAATATTTATTGTAACACTGGTTTGATGGTTATAAACTCCCTTAGTTTTTTCTTGTCTGGAAAGCTCTTTATCTGTCCTTTAATTCTAAACAATAGCTTTGCTGGGTAAGTAGGCCTTGGCTGTAGGTCCTTGCTTTTCATCACATTGAATATTTCATGCCAATCCCTTCTTGCCTGCAAAGTTTCTGTTGAGAAATCAGCTGATGGTCTTATGTGAGCCTCCTTGTAGGTAGCTAACTGCATTTCTCTTACTGCTTTTAAGATTCTCTCTTTGTCTTTAACCTTTCGCATTTTAATTATGATGTGTATTTGTGTGGGCCTCTTTAAGTTCATCTTGTTTGGGACTCACTGCACTTTTGGGGCTTATATGTCTATTTCCTTTGCCAGGTTAGGGGAGTTTTCTGTCATTTCTTCAGACACATTTTCAATTCCTTGCTCTTTCTTTCTGCTTTTTCTGGTACCCCTATGATGTGAATGTTTTCTCAGAGGCCCCTTAAATTATCCTCATTATTTTGGATTCTAGGGTTTTTTCTGTTTATTTGTTTTTGTTTTGCTGTTCTGATTGGATATTTTCAGGCTAGATGATATAAGAATAGCAGAATGATGATCATTGTTGAAGCTGGGTAACTGGTACAAGGGATTCATTAAACTATTGTCTTTGCTTTAAATATGCTTGATATTAATCATGATAGTAATTTTAAATTTGTATGATTCATTCACTCATTCAGCAAATATTTTAGTGATTTTTTTATGTGCCAGGTGCTGTTGTAAGTTCTGATAATATAGCAATTAAAATAACAAAAACACTGCTATTGTCATAGAGGTCACATTCTAGTAGAGAAAGATTTTAGAAATGATTAAATAGTAAATAAATAAATAAACAAACGATAAAATATAGCAGGTGACCATAAGTGTTCTAAAGGAAAAGCAGACAAAGAGGGGAAACAGGGAGTAACAAGGGCTGGTGACACCATTTTAGATGGAGTGATAATGGATTCTCTGGGAAGGTGACATTAGAGGAAGGCCTGGAGAAAGTAAGACATAGATCATGAAAGGGAACAGAAAAAGCAAATGTCCCAAAGTGCAAGCATACCTGGCACATTCAAGAGGCAGCAAGGTTGGGAGGGAAGCAGATCATTAAGGAACTTTGTAACAATTTGGTTCATATTGTTATGAGATGTGAGTTCATTGAAGGGTTTTAAACAGAGTGATGACATGATCTTATTTACATTTTAATAGAAACATCTGGCTCTTGTGCTAGAAATAAATTTAAGAAAGCCAAGGTAGGAGCAGTGAGAACATCCAGATGTGAGAAAACATAGATAAGAAAATGTAGATAAAAAGTATTGGTTTGTACCTGTGTTGTAGCTATGAAAGTTGTAAGAAATGGTCAGATTGGGGGCATATTCTTAAGTTAAAGCTGCCAAATTGTGCTAAAGAGTTATTTCTAAAATCAAGAATATTAAGATGAAGTTATGGAAATGGGAAAGACGGCAGGGAGAGTAGATTTGGGGATGCTGGCTAAGAGTGTCCTCACAGTAGATACAAAAAAATGTCTTTTATCCCCTCCATTTTCCTGCTACCAAATGCTGTTGAGTTTGTACCTAATAGTTGGAGCTCTCCAGGGATATGAAGAGGACATAACCACACAATGAGGATGTCACAAGATGGAAAGAGCATGGGCCCTTGATGACACTTGTGTCACTGAGCCAACTCCAACTTTCTACATCTGGATTTCTAATTATGCAAGGTAACAATTTCTATTGTTTAAGCCATTTGGTCAGGTGTTCTATCATCAATAACATGAAGCACTTCCCCTGTTCTCAAAGTGTGATCCCCACATGAGCAACATTAATCTCAGCTGGGAACTTTATAGATTAGCCTCTGGAGATGGGACCCAGCAATCTGTTGTAACAAGCCCTCCAGGTGATGCTGACACACTTACAGTTTGAGAATTCCTGCTCCGTGCTTTAATGAGCTACAGCAGATGGATAAGAAATTTTTCATTTCAGTCTCCTAAACTCTGACTCTGAAAAGTAGGTTCCACAGGGCAGGACTGAGAATCCACTTCAAGTGAAAGATCTTTGGGGGCTGGCCGAGTGGCGTGTTGGTTAAGAGTTGGCTTGGGACACCAGCTCTGAGCAGCAGGGCCCCAATTTGAATCCCACATGAGGGCCAGTGATGCTGTGCCCTCTACAGCTAAGATAGTGAACAACAGCTCAACCCAGAGCTAGGCTGCCGTGAGTCACCGGTGATGGCATAAGCTGCAATGGGGCTGGCTGGCAGCGGGCGTGAGCTTTCATGAGCTGCCGTGAGCTACTGTCAGCCGCCGTGAGCAGCCGTCCAATGGCCGGAGAGAGACTGCCTCACTCAGAAAGAGCGCAGTGATCACAATACCAACATGGGCCAGTGAAGCGATGTCCTCCACAACTAGACTGAAGAACAGAAGGACAGCAACTTGTCTGTTTCCCTTCCCTGATTCCCCAATGCTGTTCCCCTCCCCCAATTACCCAATTTTTTAAAAAATCTTAAAAGAATAAAGATCTTTGCTCACATCTTGGAAACTACAAACAGTAAAATCTATGGGAATGATCATGAAAAGTTGGAAGCAACTGTCACCACAGGTTATCCTCCTAAGTATAATTATTCAGGAGAGATATTGAAAACTAAGCTACTGGGAGGAGAGGGAGGCCTGTTACAGCCTCCAGAACAGCCCTACCCTCCACACACAACATCATGGCCAAAGCTAATTTCACAGCCATCGCTAATACCCTTTCTTGCATATCTTAATCACTTCACCTATAATCCCCAAACTTGGCCCCACTGTTAAATTTATATATCAGTTGCTGGCAGCAGCTAAGTTTTTAAGCATGGCCAATCATGTTCCATACAGTCTAAATTTAAATCATTTAAAACTAATTTAGTGGTTATGTCTAGCATTAGCCATTTTAACTGGAGCAATAAGCTCTTAATGCTTTCTTGACTGATGCAACATGTAACACAATTGCCACTGTGTATTTTGACTGTCAAACTGATTCATTATATCTTATGTAAACTTTTTTTAAAAAAAGACAGCAGGTTATATCAAATAATTTGAAAAAATAAATAAATAAAGTTGAAACTGAAGGTCATCAAAGTGCTTGAGACACCCTTTAGAATGACTTGAAATTCAGGTACATTCTCTGACATCATTTGAAGTCTCTTCCCAAATATACAAGCTGTCTGAAAGCAACAACCTGCCACCGTGCTAACTGAGCTGTTCAGCAATTATCAGTGACAGGTGTAGCTCAGGGATTCTCCAAAGCAAGACCTGCACACAACCAACTTTTTAATTCTCTCAGCTGACAGTGACTGGATTAATATTTGATACCGTTCAATGAGCTCCATTTTATTTGTGATAATGGGACCCCAAGATGTAAAATCCACTGAGAGCCTACTAAGTGCCAAACTCTGTGCGACACAAATTCATACATATCATCGTCTCACATGTATTTTTCACCACAGCTTAAAGAAGAGGCAAGTGGAACTCAGAGAAGGTAAAGGGTTTTCCCACAATGCTAGGACTAGTGTTTTGGAATTCAGGTGTCTCGGATCCCAAAGTGCTTTTTCCTTGTGTAGCATGTTAGGATTTTGTGTATAATAATTTGCCTAATTCTTAAAACTGGTTTGTGATGGGAAAAGTCTATATTCTGATGTGTTGGAAATCAAACATAGTCCATGTTTCCCTGTAAATTTTTTAACAAGTTTGCCCATTGCGACACAGTCCTCAACAAACCATAAGTGGTTACATTGATCTCTGGGGCCCTCCCACTTCCTTTGCTGGGGGAGAGAGTAGAGAGAGAGTGGGTCAAGAAGGAAGGGAGGCCAGAATCCAGGCGCTCACCCAGTCCCTGCCACGCGGTTGGTGAGATGCCAATGGTGAATCCTAATCTTAAAACGGTGAGATAATTTGCCCAGAGATTCCAGGACTACTCAGGCTGGGATTAACATTTCGTTCTGCCTGATCAAAAGGAATTGCTGTTCTCATTACACCTTTAAGATCGAGTACTCCCTCCTTTCTCTCTTCCTGGAATAAAACTCTAATAGTAGAATTTCAGGCAACAGGACAAGACCCCTATTTTCTACTGCTGGCAAATGCCTCCTTTAGCTACCTTGGCTTTAGTCCCAATTAATACTAAAAAATATATGACTGCATCACTCAAAAACTCCATTTTCGGCCAAGCACTTGAACTGCTATTCCTCCCCTGTCTCTTTGCTGCTGAGCTGTGTAGTCGGGTTTCATCACCTTTGATTTCCCCTGGGCAGCTTTCTGATGGGTTCACTTTGAAATAACTAAGGGTCGAAAAGAGAAAAAAACCACCAATGGAAGAAGTTTACAGTACTGTGATTGGAAAATTAAATGCAACTCCCTTACAATACATGCATTGGATTTAAAATGCAAATCTTAGTTACAGATTGATTTTCTTTAAATATTGCATAGGCATTTTCACTAAGAAACTGCTGCTTTGTAATCCACTCATGCACTTCCCAAACAGAAAATTTTCAAAACCTAGGACATGTTAAAAGGACTACTTTATATAACAGAGTAGGAAATTTTTCATTGTAATATTTTCTCTCATTTTAATGAGATTCTCAGCAGTTATCAGTGCTGTATTTATCAGTGTGCATTTATCAAAATAAAAAAGGTTTAGGCCTCCACATACAGTTAATCTGCAGTGATTGTCAAACGCATTCTAATTGATTTAAGGCCCATTAAAATTCTATTTTAAAATATAAAACACCCAGACATGTAATAAATAAATGATCAGCCATCTAGCACAACCAGAAAAAGCACGTTGATTATAAATTATTCAAAGCGAAATGGTGTATCAGCAAATCTTTAGACCATCTCTGTCTGAGAATTAGATAAATAAGGAAGAGGAAAAATCAAGGTTTTAAATGGATTTTCATGGTCAAATTGATATTATGTTTCAAGTACCCATTAATACTTATAAGAAAATAATATGAAAATAAGCCCAAGTATTTATATTACTTTTGCTATATTCAACTGAAGAAGATAAAATCAAGAATGTTCCATTAAAATTATAAAGATTATTCATTTTCAGGTTGTGTGTTAGACCAACAGCTTTTCCAGGAATCTAATATGCTATGCAATAAATCTTGATAAGCCTGAAGATATTTTCAAAAAAAAAACAAGATGAATTTAGCGCTTATTAAAAAAAAAGAAAGAAAGAAAAAGGAAGCAGACACACAAAGCTTAAGATATGTATATTTTAAGCATTTAACACTTTGGAATAAATAAACAAGTAGATTAGATAAACAGATACAAAGAGACAGATCATATAGATAAATTTATATATAAAAGAGAAAGAGAGAGAGAGGGAGGGAGAAAGACAGAGGCAGGGAGGGAAGGAGGGTGTGAGGGAAAAAAGGAGGGAGGGTGAGTGGGAGGTATGGAGGGAGAGGGAGAGCATGAGAGCATATTCATAAAATCTGGAAACACATCGAAGGTTTGTTTGGAAATTTGACCATGTTAAGTGCAGTAAGCAACTGGTCAGATGATAATATGCAAAACTGAATTGGATGAATCTAGTGACCACATAAAATGGGTTTGTGCTTGCCAGAACCTAACTTCTTAAATTACTGCTTCTCTTGGGTTACTCTAAATGCACAGGAATATTCAGCAAAAATAAAAAACACGAATCATCTGACACAATGTGTCACATATTCATGTATAGGGAATGATTTTTTTTAAAAGCTGCATTAATGCATAGTGTTCATTGTAAATTTGTCCAACACATCTAAGTATTTATTACTTTGGGCAAACTCACTCCCCATGTTCTTTAGGGGTAGAAGTCTATAATCTCTAGGAGTTAGGTCCCCTAGGGGAAATTGATGTGTGTGGCAGGAGAGGACCTGATGTATTTGATTATCTTGAGAAGAGTTTTACAGTTCTATCAAAAACTAGGCCAAATACAACACAAAAAGGCAAGTATCTTCTGAGAAAAATAAGGCTGTACATCAGCAAATATTATCATTGTAGTTCATTTGTCTACAATATTTACATATTATCAATATTATCATGTTAACAATATTATCAGAGGGTTGGGACAGGAAACTGCTTTTTAAAATTATAATCCTTATGATACTATTGGACTTTTATAGTATATCTGGCTATGATTAAAAAATTAAATTTAAGTGGAAAAAACAAAGCATGCTTAAAGTTCTTTCCAAGTTTCTCATTTATTTCAAATGAGCTTAATTTCCTGTCTCTAAACTGAGCTGAACCAAATTATTTCTATGTTCTCTCCTACTTCTGTTTTTTATTCTATGAGTCTATGTGTCCATAGGTATGATTTATTTCATTCCACTGGTGAAGAATTATGACTACGTAAAGAAATAAACTGTTGAATTCATTTTTTGAGTTAATTTTTTTTTGCTAAGTTAATAGATTTCACAGTTGCTAAGTTAATAGCTTGTTTTCAAGACCAAATTAGACATCGTCCTTAGATTATTATCGGTGTGATGTAGCTGATCTTCGTCTTTGCACTCCAAACGTTAAGCAGCAGCATACCCTTTAAAGTGGATGGAAGTCCAGTGAATTTCATGATACAATAATCTTTTAAGAAGATGGCTTCCATTTCCTGGACTTGCCCATATTCTCTCTAAATGGCTTTCAAGGCATATTTTTCTTTTTCTGAATTTATAGTTATATTTCTGAAAATAAATTCTGTGCTAAAACTAATTATAGAGAGAGAACTCTGACTGGTTTATGACAGGGTGAATTCCAAAATCAAACAATCACAACTTGCTTTTTCACATGAAAGGTCAGATTTACAAAATGTCTCCCGATGGCACAAGTCAGCTTGTCGACTTTATCAAATAAGATTTAGATGTATTAATTCAGTCATTTTGATGGGTAACCCAAACTGTACAAAATGTGCCTTACCAGGAAGATTATCTAATGCTACAACAGAAACAATTGGGTGTAGTTGTGCATGAAACCTTTTATGTACATGGCTTCAACTTTATTGTACAAAGCATCTTAGAAACCAACCGCAATTGTATCTGAACTTCCCACTGAAACAATTAATGTAATATTATAGACATGTTCATTTGAATTTTGCCCATATATTTTATGGCTGAATCAAACTATTTTAACTTAATGAATGCAGATGTCCGCGTTATTTTTTCTCCAAATAGAAAAGTTTTAAAACACAGTGGAAATGCATCTGATGTGCATTTGTAGTCAAAATAGTCTAAGATGCAGTGAGAAGTCCTATATCTTATTTAAGATATTTTCAGCCTTAATCAGAAATTTAAACAACCAGAAAAAATGTTAAAGCTAATATTGTAGTATTTCAGCATCTCCTTGGTAATATTCTATGTTTAGTGGGCCTCTGGAGGGCCAAGGTTAAACTCTCCACAAGGTCAGGAAGGATTCCTAGCATGTTCCTCCTTCAAAAATAAATCAGTAACCATTTGTTTTTGTATCATACTAAGTAAGGTAAGATGTGATGCTAACGTGTTCATCAGCTCTGAAATTTGGGACTTGAAATAGATGGGTATCTGTAGCTATTAGGACTCTTAGTTGTAAGAGTGAAAACCCTGAATAAAATTAGCGTTTTTATTTTAAGGGAGCATGTTTATACAGCTGAAAAATCCACTCCAGGGCATGAAACCTGGTACACAATTCAGTTTCCTTGTCTGAGCTCTGTCTTTCCCTGCATTGGTTTCATTCTCAGATTTTATCATTGACTCTTAAGAGAGACAGTTATGCATCCTTCTTAATGTCGAGGGGCCAGATGGGGCAATGAAACCACATGCTTCACTCCTGCAGCAGTCCCAGAAGAAACGTCCTGGGTTCTGATTGGTTTCAAGTCCATTATTAAACCAATCCCTGTGGCCAATGAAATGTGGTGCTGGGAGGGGCCAAGACTGAGTTAGAGGTCCACCAATTCAGCACATAAACTAAGAATGGGAGTATGAAATAATAATAATTTTATATATATATTGGTTCCTGCTAATATCTTGTCTTTGACTCTGTTTCCTGACAAAGAATTCCTAAATCTCTTGCCATTTCTTTGCTGTCAAAAGTGTCTTTTGTAGGGCCGGCGGAGTGGCTCAGTTGGTTAAGAGCTCGCTCAAGAGATTGAGCTCTGAGCAACAGCGGTTCGAGTCCAGCCCGAGCTGAGCAGCTGCTGAGCTGCCAACAGGTAGCAGGATGGCTCAGCTAAAAAAAAAAAAAAAAGTTTGTTTTAATGAGGTGACTTTCAGTAGACTCTTGGATGGGGGCTGTACAGAAAGGCCATGCTATGATTATTACAGAAGCTTGGGACTTTCATCCTTACTCCCCATTTCCAGAGAGGGGAGAGGGGCAGAAAATTGAGTTAGTAATTGATCATTCCTACATAATGAAGCATCCACAAAAATCACAAAAGTATAGAGTTCAGAGAACTGCCAGATTAGTAAACAAATCCATGTGCCAAGAGGGAGGCGGACCCCGACTGCACAGAGACAGCAGGTCCTCTGCTCAGACCTCAGTATCTCTTTTCAGACCTATGTGTGTCTTCATCTGGTTCTTCATCTGTATCCTTTATCATATCCTTTATAATAAACTAGTAAACTATAAGTATTTCCTTGTGTTCTGTGAGACATTCTAGCAAATTATCATACCCGAGGTTCCCAAGACCTCCATTTTATAGCCGGTTGGTCAGAAGAACAGCCAACAGCCTGAGACTTGCAATTTGCACCAGAAGTTCGGGTAGTCCTTGGAGACAGAGTCCTTAATTTGTGGGATCTGACACTAACTTGAGTGGATAGCATCAGAACTGAATTGGATTGTAGGACACCCAGCTGGTATTGGAACATTGGTCCGTGTGAGAAAAAAACAAACATATTTGGTGACTGGAAGTATTGCGTGTAAAGGAAAACACAGTGAGTTTGTTTTTTGTTTTGTTTTATTTTTTCTAGACAGGAAAGAATATATGATTCTCCAGAAGAAAAGTAGAGTACTCTTCCCAGAGAAAAATAAATACACATGGATGGCAAAATCAAAAATCATCTACTAAAGTTCCCATCTGTTTTTTCAGCTGTAATTTCCAATTTGCTCCATAAATCAAGAAAGATTTTGTTTATTGTTAGACTTTTGTTTGCCAGCAACATGCCAGAGAGGGCTAATCATCTCCCTGATTCACATTTTATCCAAAATGTAATTTCTGTGCACCATGGCCCTCTCCACGCTACCATAAATTTAAAAGGCATGGATGAGGCTCTTCGTTATGATAATGATATAGCAATAATGTGAAATATTCTCATGAGCTAGAATTCCTGAAACAAGTAGATGTTTTGAAGCTCTGATTCTTAAAATTAAAAACTTAATGTTATATAGTATCTTAGCTTTAAAGGGTACAGTAAATTCATTTTCCAGATCAAATACTAATGACACACTGGTTTAAGAGCATATGTCCACTTTTTTAAAAAAGTTAACCAATAGTTTTCTTTTCCAAAGCATCAAAGCACTTTATACTGCATCTCTA
>NW_017732592.1:129757-159878 GCF_001890085.2 Hipposideros armiger
GGTGAAAAGAGGGTGCACAGGATAAAACCCTGAGAACCGTGATAGACAGAAACAAACCAGCCAGTGAAGGAGACTGGAAAGCAGAAAACACTAAAAGGAAAACTGCTTACCACAGAGAGGCTGGTGCTGGGAAGGATGCATCTCTTAAAACAGAGTTTCAAAAGAAAAGGTTTTGCCGACAATATCAAATGCCTCACAGAGGTCACATAAAATTATGTATGTATAGCAAATAAATACAGTAATACCTTGGTCTGCAAGCATAATTCATTCTGGAAACAAACTACTCATATTGTAAGACATTGCTCGTTTACCAAGTTAAAATGTATTAGAAATGTTTGCTCATCTTGCAGAACACTAGCAAACCACGTTACTTGCAATCCCAGGTTTTACTGTACTTCTTGTCTGGAAAAAAAAAAAAGCCTATATATGTGGCTGTCGCAACAGGAGTCTGCATTTATGCCAGGAGACTCAAGAAAGCAATACCCATACACAGCATTCAAGCTGTTCTTGTTGCCATTATTAATTTGGTTGTTTATAGAGGTGAAGCAAAATATATATAGCCCACTAAATACTGAATTCCAATTTCTTCATCGTCAAATGTAAAATGCAGAATTTCCAACATCCTAACTCATGTTGATGCTGGGAAAATTAAACAAAATTTTGCATTTGAAAGTACTATATACATATAGTGGACTTGAGGCAATTAAACCGTGAAAACTGACAAGTCACTATATCAAGAGAAACATTTTCTATTAAAACAAAAGAGTTGTCATAAGTTCTACGGGCTAAGCAAGACCTTTTCAGGTTATTGTCACCTCAGGAGCTCCTTTTTCTTCTCCAAATCCTATTAACTCTTCCCACTGGCAAAATGAGGATCAGAGAGTTCACAGAGCAGATATCAGACAGAACTCCACAGTGGATGGAAACCCCTTCCTAGGGCAACAGCCTACAGGGACTTCTCAGAGACTTGAATGAAGGAGAAACAATCTTATGGAACATCTTTGCTCACATATTCACAAGTCAGCAGAAGCAAGAAAACGTGTTTACCTAATTCTTAGCAACCTGTAGAGTCCCCTGCTTACTTAGATCAGCACTGTGTTCCCTGGTGGGGCCACCCCATTATCCTGCTATAGCTGCCCAGACATGTTAAGCTGTACATTAAGAGTTGACAAAAATAAAGGGCAATGTGGAAGACAATCAGGGCTGCAGAAGGGGAACCAGAGCAGAGGCACTGCAGTGACACTAATTGGTTATGAATGCATTAGATATCTGATCTATCTATCTATCTATCTATCTATCTATCTATCTATCTATCTATCTAGTACACACACACACACACACACAAAATGTATTTATATGTATATATACGAGGTCTGATAATGAAGTTCATGAACTTGTTGCTAACTGTTTTTGATATCAGAGGGATTATTCATTATGAATTTGTACCCACTGGAAAGTTAACCAAGTTTACTATTAGGAAGTGCTGAAATGGCTGAGTGAAAAAATTAGACGACCTGAACTTTTCCCAACAATTCATGGCTCTTGCGTCACAACAATGCACCAGCTCACACGGCACTGTCTGTGAGGGAGTTTTTAGCCAGTAAACAAATAACTGTATTGGAACGCCCTCCCTACTCACCGGATCTGGACCCAATGACTTTTTTTTTCTTTTTTTTTTTTTTTAGCTGAGCCATCCTGCCACCTGTTGGCAGCTCAGAGGCAGCTCAGCTTGGGCTCGACTCAAACCGCTGTTGCTCAGAGCTCCTACTCTTGAGCGAGCTCTTAAGCAACTGAGACATTTGGCCAGCCCTATGACTTCTTTACCCAAAGGCAAGGGAAATATTGATAGAAAGACGTTTTGATGACATTTAGGACATCAAGGGTAATATGACGACAGCTCTGATGGCCATTCCAGAAAAAGTTCTAAAATTGCTTTGAAGGGTGAACTAGGCACTGGCATCAGTGCATAGCTTCCCAAGGGAAGTACGTCGAGGGTGATTATAGTGATATTCAGCAGTAAGGTATGTAGCACTTTTTCTAGGATGAGTTCACAAATTTAATTGTCACACCACATGTGTACATATACACACAGTCATAAATATATGTACATATATATTCATGTTTTAGCTAGACAATAATGATAAAAAATTAACTAGTAAGCAAAAATAAATAGAGCTTATTTTATGGAGTGGACTCAGTCATTTCAAATTAATTATAAGGATGTTTTTTAAATTCCTACATTAAACAGCATCTATATTTTTTTCTTAATTTGCCCTATATGTAGTGCTGAAATTTAAAATGATGTATGTGCATTAACCCTTCAGTTATTAAATCTGGATGATGATAATAGTTAGGAGGGTCTAGACAACTTGGAGGGGGAAGAGAGAAGAAGAAAGACTACTTATGAGTATTGGGGAAGCAGCCCTTTAGCGACCAGTTTAGAAGACTTTGAATATTCAAAAACTAGTGTGACTAGGCCAGCATGTATCCTATATGCACCCCCAGGGAACTGCAGTTAACACCATGGCACCTCGAGTAGACAAGCCAAATAAGCAGCATCCCTGACAGCATGGCAACTGCATAAGGCCTGCCCCTGCTTGGGTGAGTTATATTATATAAGAGGGCCTGTTATATGACCCAGCAGGAACCAATAAAATATTCACTGTAAACACAAACATACTCAACACAAACATGCATGTGTTGCCTGGATGTCCTGGAGATGAAAAGAAAGAAAAAAGATACTGTTAACCCACCTGGATGCGAGCTTGTGCTTAGATCTTTTTTATCCCAACAATAAATGATGCCTAAGTTTGTATTGCCAGACTCCTGAAACTTCCTCCATGGCAATCAATTGTACCCCTTCACAAAGTGGCCAAAAACAACCACCACAAAAGGATCAGCATGTCCTGTGTTCCAACAGAAGCAGACCCTGAGCAACGATTCAAGTACCAGTCGTTTGTGAGGCAAAGGATATTCCCGTCAGGGAGTGGGGATATGACAGCAAAGGGAAAGCAGCCAGAAGGGTTGCATCAGTCACCAAGCCAGTCACTACTACAGGTACTACGTGATATAGGACCTACCCTCAGGGTTATCCTCCAGAGACCAGAAGGCAGGAGGCAGACACCATCCACGGGTGGCTGAGAGTTGCTGATGATGGTGAGAGCATTGGTTAATTTCTTGGCACTTCCTAAACTGCAGACTGAGCTGCCTTTGGATGCTTTTGAGAAATCCCTCAGATGAGTGACAGATAATGGCAACTGGAACACGACCTTCGGGCAAGAAAGTGGTGCTTTCGCTCAGGCTGCCATAACAAAATGCTATAGATTGGGCGGCTTAGACAACGGAAATGTATTCCCTCCTAGTTCTGGAGGCTAGATCAAAGTGTCAGCATGGTTGGGTTCTGGTGTATACTTACATCACTGGGAAAGAGGGAGGGGGGAGAAAGATCGGGAACAGGAGGTGGGGGCAGGGAGAGAGGGGAGGAGAGAGAGAAAGAGAGAGAGAGGTCTGGTGTCTCTTGTATATCGACACTAATCCCATCATGAGGGTCCCACCCTCATGACCTCACCTAAACCTAATTATCTCCCACAGGTGTATCTCCAAATACCATCACATTTGGGATTAGGGTTTGAACATATGAATTTGGATACAATTCAAACTACAGTATTGGTAAGGCCCTTAAAACACAGGCAGGGTACATTTCACAGTCATATTTTCAAACCTAACCTGGCAAGATGGAAACAGGCTATGATCCTGATACATAAGCCTTCTGGTCTAACCATACACAGCCCTAAGATACCAACCTTTGCATCAAGGGCAGACTTGAAAATTAGCCCTCCCTAAAGCAATTACATTCATACTTTCTCGAGATTATTGTACATACAATTATTCAGAAGTAGGATGAACTGAATTACAATGTCCCCAATTCCCTATGCAAATGTAAACTTTACAAGAATTAAGTGGAATTTAAAAATGTTTTAATTAGTGATGAAGAGTTAGTCTTATCCTAAAGGGTATTCCTTTTTATGGTAAAACAAAACTAAGTAAAAATATCAATCAATATGGCTTAAATTGAAAAATCATTCACTGTGTAATAGAAGCTTCAAATGGATTTGTATGACGGAAGTTAAATGAGCTAGAAATGAAGGAGTTATGCACTGAGATGCTCTTCTTTATGTAATATGTTTCTTGTGTCTGATGGAATCTGAATTGACCCCCTCTCCAATATCTTATGAGATGGCAATGCCACCACAGAGGGACAACGCTAGAACTAAAATTCTTAATGCACAGGGTATTCACTTAAATTTTATCATATGGAGCCTTGGAGCATCAGTTCTCTTTCCAAAAACAAGTGTTATTTTCTTCCTGCAATTAAACTTCAACCCAAACTTCTTGAGGATTAAGGCCATATCTCAACAGAGCATATCTTTCATTTTTTAAAACTGTGTAACTATTTTAACATTAAAACAGTTCAGAATGCACCATGATGACCCTTCATACCACCAGTCTAACATCATGTATTTTTTTTCTATCTCCTTTTGAACATTGTCATCCATATTCACAGTTTTATAGTTATCACAATAGCTTACATATAATTGTATATTTCCAGGTTGCTATAGTGCCTTCAAATATTCCATCAAGTTGATTTAACAGTTTACATAGCCATTTTCCCCTTTGTCCCAAATTAGTCTTTTCAAAATTTTTAAATTACAACTACTTTTGCAGCAAACCACTCCACTTGAATAGCTTTTATTTAAAATTATGTCCATAATATACATTTCTGGACTGGGATATATTTTCTAAACCAGCAACAGGGTCTGGAACTTCTTTGTACACAGTAAGCACACGATAAATGTAAAACACAAAACTGGAAATTCTCAATGAAGAACCACGAGAGTAGTTAAGAATCTACAGGGATCCACTTATCAGGAGACCTGACCACTGAAAGGCAGGAGCAGAACAATAAGGATCTTACAAAACCTATAAATTGAACCCATTGATTGAAAATATACTTTGCACTACCAGGAGGAAGAATATACAATAATTTAATAAAAGGAGGAAAATAGAAGTATGCATATAATTTAGTTTGAAAATCTAAAGATCAAATCTTTACAGTTGTTCGTACAAGGTTAGTATAGTGTCACCTGGGTCTGGGACACACTGCTTAGCAAATTCTTGTCCTCTGACCCACGTCCTATCTACACAGTTACCCTTGAACTTGCACTCATGGGGCTCCACCTCCTGGTCGGCTCCCCAGAGCTTCAGGATTAGTGGCTGAGAATCTGCATTCAAATAAAATTAAATTTCATCCCTTCAGGGGCATTCTGTCTATTCTTCTCTTCCTTATTTCAAGAAGAATTAGCGAACCAGATAAACTAATTTAATAGCATTTGAATTATGTCTTGTACCTTTGCTACTTCAGACTCTGCTAAATTGGAATTGCACATCAGACAGGGTAGAAGGCATTTGATAGGTCAGTAGGAACAATGGGTAAGCAGGTCCTCTGTCATGAAACCTTTCCAAAAAATGATGTATAGATAATTGCATGGCCCACCTAATTTTATGTAAAAAGCGCTTATTTTTACTTTGAGTCTATTTTGTATTATAAACAATTCTAAACTAATGGCATAAAAGAAAAATAGAATTTTCACTCTTTTTCATAGTCATCATACTTACAAGCAGATTAAAAAGGCAGAATAAGCAACAACCTAGACTGGTGCACTTGAGAAGGACACCCAAGGAATATTGAACAAGTGACCTCATAGATTGCTGAGTAGTATAAATTTGAATAGTCCTTTCGAAAAACGATTTGACACTAGCTATTACATCAACAGACATCCAAAAAAAATTTTTATCCTTCAATCCATTAAATTTACCTCTCAGAAAAATCTTAAGTAAATAATTTCATAACATAAAATGTTTCATGCCCAAAACATCCTTCTTGGAAATGTTGATAATGAGAAAAAATAATTATAAACAACTGAAATGTCCATTTATTCGGGACCTGGGTATGAATCTCGGTTCTGACATTTTCTAGTGTGTAACCAGATTACAGGCAAATTATTTAACTTCTATTGTGCCTCAGTTCCATGATCTGTAATGGGGATAATAATATTACCGACCTCATAGCCTCATAGAATTCTTGTGAGAATTCTATGAGCTAATAACTGTAGGATGAGAAAAAGATGTAAGAATGGCAGCTAAGCTCATGAATTGGTGTTCAACCTCATTTGTCATTAAGTAAATGCAAATTAAAATCATGATGAAGTACCACTCCATACCTACTAGAATAATTATAATAAAATTACATTTGATATTAAATGCTGGCAAGGATGGAGAGCAACTGGAACTCTGATTCACTGCTGGTGAAAATGCAAAATGGTACAGAACTCTGAAAAAGTTTGCTTTTTGTACAATATAAATATTCAGTTACTAGAGGACCCAATAATCCCACTCCTGGAGAAAATACAAAATTATGTTGCAAAAAGAAAAAATAAACTGTATGTGACTGTTTATAGAAACTTATTTATAATCACTCCCCAAACTAAAAGCAACTCAAATGTCTTTCAACTGGTGAATGGATTAAAAAATAAAAAAAAATTGTGGTACAGCCACATAATGGAATGCTACCCAACATTAAAAAGGAACAAACTTTTCAAACATGCAACAAATGACATGACTATCAAAGTCATAGTGAGTGAAAGAAACCAGTCTCAAAAGGTTATAAACTATATAGTACAATATATACGATGTTATCAACAAACAAAACTACAATGATAAGACAGCTGATCAGTGGTTACCAGGGATGAAGGATAGGAGGAAGGTTTGACTGCAAAGGGGTAGCACAAGGGAGGGGGGAGTGGAGGGGTGGAATGAAACTGTTCTGTATCCTGATTGTGGCGGTAGTTACATGAATCTATACATGTGACAAAATTTATAGAAACAGACACCAAATAAGTCAGTTTTACTATATAATTTTTAAACCAAAAATAATAAAAATGGTAAACATAAAGTGCTTAGAAAAGCATCTGACCTACAGTAGGTGCTATAGATGTGTTATATCTTTTAGACCATCTATCAAATAGAATATTAAACATTAATTTAAAATATTTACAATGACTACATGATAACATGCAAAAAGTTATATCCTGTTGTTTAGGAACATCATTTATCTTTGTAGTATATAGCAACTATATTATAAAAACTAATTTTTTTTCTGTTTTCTTTTTTTTAAGACTTGATTTTTTAAGAGTAGTTTTAGCCTCACAGCAAAACTGAAAAGGTACAGAGATTTCCCATATATCTCCTGGCCCCACACAGGCACAGCCTCCCCCATTGCAACGTCCCCCACCAGACATTTGTTACAATCCATGAGCCTACATTGACAAGTCATTGTCACCCAGAGATTATAGTTTACATTACAGTTCACACTTGGTGCTGTACATTCTGTGGGTTTGGACAAATACATGATGTCATGCATCCATCTTTATAACATCAGACAGAGTGTTTTCACTTTCCTAAAAATCCTCTGCACTCTGCCTACTCATCTCTCCCCGCCTCCAATGCCTGGCAACCCTGATCTTTTTACTGTCTCCATAGTTATGCCTTTTCCTAAATTCCATACAGTATATGGCGTTTTCAGATTGGCTTCACACAGCAACATGCACTGAAGTTTCCTCCACGTCTTTTCATGGCTTGACAGCTCACTACTTTTTAGCATTGAATTATCGTCCACTGCCTAGATGGACCACCGTTTATCCATTCACCTACTGAAGGGCATCTTGGTTGCTTCTAAGTTTTGACAATTATGAAAGAAGTTGCTCAAAACATTTGTGTGCCAGATTTTGTGTGAACGTAGTTTTCAACTCCTTTAGGTAAATAACAAGGAGCTAAAAACTGTGTTTAAAAAAAATGCTAGCGGGGAAGTACAAAAATTGTTAGCAGTGTTTGGTTCTGGACAATGTGTGGGCAGTGATTATGAGTCACAGCATGGTGAGGAAAGAACTCTTCAGTGAAATTGTACTAAGGGACATCGATAACAGTGCAACTAGAAATGATTGATACAAGAATTATTTTTTTAAAAAAAGGACTACCTCAAAAAAAAAAAAAAGAAATACTAGTCAAGCTCAAAGTATGGAAACTCCCAAGACTACATCAAATAAATTTCTTTAATTTATACCACTATCTTATGAGATCAGATACTATTATCATCCTCATTTTATATATACATAAACTGGGGCACAGAAAAGTTGAATAGATACCCCAGTGTTACCTTAATGGATCTAATGGTTGTCAGAGCTGGGATTTGAACCCTGACACTTTGACTCAAAAGGCCACACTCTTAAATGCTACAAAGTAAACCTCTTCATTGCTGGTAAAACTATTCATAAAATGAAATCACCACAACGAGGAATGCGATACCATTTCACTTCCATTAGGATGCATAGTAGCCTTAAATGAAGAACAAAACCCTCTCCAATCCCTGGCCAAATGAGTGTCATACACTAAGCAGCTGAAGCTTTCCAATTCTGAACCTATTACAATGGCAAGACTGATCAAATTACCCTATGGGCATAGATTAATAAGTATCCCACTTTTGAAGTTGGAGTCCATGGTCAAGGGACCTCATATCACCTGGTTCATATATGAAGGTAGGTGGTAGAATGGATGCTGAGGACAAAGCACAACAACACACGAAATTCTTCATTTTATATCTTGGAGGTAGAACACAGTCACTATAGCCCAGGACCCTGGCTTTAACAAAGACATTGATCAAATGCTACCAGGTTCAGTTTCTAGGCATTGGGGATATGCATGAACAAGACTGACACAACACAGGCCAATGGGAGAATGAGACGTTCAACATAAGTATACCAGTAAATGATTAATTCCATTTAGAGGAGTCCTAGAAAGTGAATCAGAATAGCGTGACAGCTTATAAATGTGGGAACTTGGCCTGCGCCAGATGTCTTTGTGTTCTGGATGACCAAGATTGTTAAGCTGAGGTCTGCAGGAAAGTAGATCAAATAGCCTGTGTGAAGACTCAGAGAACCACAGGAGCTTGGCTTATTTCAGTCTCGAAAGAGAACCAGTGTGTGTAGATGGTGAGGAAAAGCCCACCTATAATTTACCTTCTACGTACTTAACAGATTGTTTTACATTATGGTCTGTTACTATTCACTGATTTGTGCTATCTGTTTAATTGTACCTTTCTCATTAGATAATGAGTTCTTGATGGCAAGGACTCTTTCTATATTGCTCCCCACCACATAGTAGCATGTAGCC
Source organism: Hipposideros armiger (assembly GCF_001890085.2). NCBI lineage: Eukaryota > Metazoa > Chordata > Mammalia > Chiroptera > Hipposideridae > Hipposideros > Hipposideros armiger. The sequence continues at coordinate 139,043 of NW_017732592.1, forward strand.
CGACACAGGAAGGAAAGAAACGAGGGAAAGGGGGAGGGAGGGAAGTAAGTGGCCTGAAAGCGCTGGGATCTGAGGTTTGGGCATTTGGCACACAAATTCCAACAAAATAGCCACTGCACACAATAGCAAAAAAAAAGATGCCAACTTTCAGGAAATTCTGCAAATTTAACCAGGTCCTATACAGCTACTTAAATAGTGTCTTGGGCCGGCCTAGTGGTGCATTGGTTAAGAACTGGCTTGGGATGCCCCAGGGCCCCAGTTCGAATCCCACATATGAGGGCCAGTGACACTGCCCTCTACAGCTAAGATGCTGAACAACAGCTCAACCTGGAGCTGAGCTGCCGTGGGTCGCCGGAGACGGCGTAGGCTACAGTCCCCTGCTGCAGTGGGCTGCCATAAATTACCATGTGTAGCCAGAAGCCAGTGTGAGTGGCCAGCAGCCGCAGTGAGCGGCTGTCCAGATGCCAGCAACTGATCTGCCTCACCCGGGAAGAGCGCAAAGATGGTGCCAACTTGGGCCAGTGAAGCAACGTCCTCCACAACTAGACTGAAGAACAAAACGACAGCAACTTGTCTGTTCCCCTTCCCCTTCCCCTGATTCCCCAGCAGTGTTCCTCTCCCCGAATTTCCCAATAAAATCTTTAAAAAAAACCCAGTGTCTTTACCTCAAAAAACAAAAGATCTCACGAAGGGCATATGCTTCCAACAGGATCCATGTTCCCATTCCAGCTTAGATTATAAAAATGAAGTCTTGATTCCTGTGGTAGAAATGGACCAGACACAAACTTAGAAAATAAAACCAAATAATGCCAATTTTAAATTTTTATACTTTATAAAGGAGGCATCCCAGGAGTAAAAATAATATCCAAAAACATCAAACAAATAATGATTCAAGTCCTAAGAAGGGGCTCTCCCAACTTCAGCACAGAGCTCTCAAGGTAAATTAGAACTGTGGTCAATTACTGTGAAGGAAGTTTGTGGAAGGTGTTTTAGCAAAGGATCCTAAGCCAGAAGCTATCTGTGGCTCATCTGTGATCACATCGCCATAGTTGAGGGTTCCCCCAAATGTCTAGTCCTAATTCTATTATGATTCCAGTTCAATTCATCATTACTTAAATATGACGTTTAGTTTTTGAAAATATCAAACTATACTTCTCAGGAGAATGTGCCTAAATGTATCCCAAATAAAGTCCGTCCGGCAACACTTGTGATAGTTGTTCTTGTGATAACTAAAGGGAAGGATTTATTCTGAAAGTTTGTATCATTTTTCATTTCAGTAGCACCAAGAGCAGCTGAGAGCCGATTGCTTCTTCCTTTTCAATTTCAGATATAATCTGTTAATCCTTGCTTCCATCCCTGCCCAGAGTCTACCTAGCTCTATGGTTATAAAAAAAAAAAAAAAACAGTCAATAAACTCATGTACCCAGGGGTCCTCAAAGAGTTGATGAATTTCTGAGAGAAATGTACATCCACGCTCAAGGGTAGCAAGATCTAGGTCTCGGTTTAATTTAGGAAATGTTACAAGAAGTTGAATAAAATTAGCTAGTTTTCAGCTCTCATAAGAAATCTGCCGCAAGTCAACCAAAAAGGGGTATATATTGTACAATTTCATTTATATACAATAGTGGAAAATGCAAACCAACCTATAGTGTCAGAAATCATATCAAGGTTGCCCGCGGCCTGGGGTGGGCATGAATGCATATGGGAGATTTCAAGAAAATGAGGAAACTTTTGAGAAGATTGGATATGTTCTTTTATCTTAATTGTGGTGAAAGTTTCACAGGCGTTCTACATGTTTTAAAACATATAAAATTGTATACTCGATAATGCCGCTTTGGTGATGTCATATATCTCAGTAAAGATGTTGAAAAAAAAATCTGCTGGGGGTCGGTATATACTGGGAAATTATGGAGTGGGGTTATGGCACTAGACATTGAAAGTTCATTCTGAACTTATTAAATATTTAATAAATTGATTGATAATGGCAATCTGATAAGTCAGATGGAAGGTAATTCACAAGTAAATTGCCCATGAGTGGTTTTCTTGATGGGATGAAAGCAGGAAGGAAAGGCTTGTAATATTAGCAGTAGGCCAAAGACCACAGAAAAAGATTTGGGACTATTTCAAGGCAGTGTTAAGAAATATGGAAAGAGCCAGTGGATGGCTCAGTTGGTTACAGCACAAGCTCTGACCAACACAATTGCCAGTTTGATTCCCACATGGGCCAGTGAGCTGCACCCTCCTCCACTAGATTGAAGACAACGACTGGACTCAGAGCTGAGCTTGCACCCTCCACAACTAAGACTGAAGGACAACTTGACTTGGAGCGGATGGGTCCTGGGCAAAACACACTGTTCCCCAATAAAGTTTAAAAAAAAAATGTACGTCCTTGTAAAAAAAAATAAATAAAATGTGGAAAGCTGAGAGGGAAAGGATTCACACTGAAAAAGCAGAGGCGACTCATACTATAAGTTTAGGGCACTGGTGGAATAAGAGGCAGCTTCCAAGACCAGAAATATTTTACTCAGATGCAGAGGCAACAGCAGTGTGAAAGCATGGCATACAGACAGGCACAGAGAAGTAAGTTGAAGCCATTGCTGATAATGGGGTTATACAGAGCGGACATTTGTCCTTCCTTTGGTTTGCTATTTCTGCTTTTTTTTTTTTTATCACTATCTTTCAACTCTGAACCTCTAGTTCACATCCATGTTATTAATTCGATGTAGTTTTTGATTAAACACGTTATTAACTTTTGAGTAGCAAAAATAGTTTGAACATTGAATATTTCATTCTATTTTTTTTAATTTTTCTTTAATAATATAGGACATGACCCTATATTTTATTTTTATTTTTTGGATGAGTGACTCTCAGTAGATATATTTCCAAACTTTCTCCTAGGCATCCAAAATGAATTTTTTTTATTTATAATATTTTTTCATCACATTTTCTTGTAGCACCAAAATGAACACCTTCTGAATTAGTATAAGATAGAACTATATTATTTCTAATAAGGTATAAAATTCTAAAAATTTCTCTTTAAATAATTTATCATTTTGTATAAATGCATTCCTACAAATATTTGATTATAAGCATTAAAGAAAATATAACCCTTTAAAATCATTCTTATGGCAACTACACCCACCTAAATTCAATATTGTGAACACTTCCAAATGTGTAAAAGTGAAAAACAGTGCAAAAGAATGTCTTGTAAAAATCAATAATATTAGGAAAATTCTGAAACCTATCTAGACTGCCAAAATCCCAAATTAGAAGGAAGCTTAGAAACTATAAAACTATGAAGATTTTCCAGATACAGGTTTTGTACTGGATACCTGTTGGGGTTAGGCTCCTCACAGTCATCCCACCTTCTTTGATAATAACAGTATAATGAGGAATGGATAGTTTGAGGAAGAAAATAAATTAAATAAGGAGGATAATGAAACCACATCGGGCATAAACAGGTGATAAAAGTGAACTGGCGTCTTAAGATGACTAACCATAGAGCTGGGAGGACTGTGGGTGGACGTGGGCCCTTTGTTAACTCTCTAGTCCTGACTTCCTGCTGAAACTTCGTGGTAACTCCCAGAGAGGGACCCATTTATTTACACAGAGGCCATCTGGGGAAAGGGGTTCTCCCTCTTTTTATATGTGTGTGGCAGGTTGGAGCGTGGCCAAAGCGGTGCGCTCTCACATTGCTGTGGTGGTTTTGTTTGTTTGCTTTTTCTTTTCTGAATAAACCGCTCTTTTGGTGGATTGCCTGGAGAGTTATTTTGGCCAGTCGACACAGGTATCATTAATATTTAAAGATGGCAACCGGTACCATATGACTTTCAAACTAGAGCCAATAACACCAGAAAAATCTATGCCACTCCTTCATTGTACAATGAGTGCTTACTACTTGTAGGGCACTATGCCAAGTGTCAGTAATTGATTTGCAAAAAATAATATAAACTAAGTACGGCCTTTAAATAGGACTTGTTAAGTCCTGATGGAATGATTGAAATGTAAAGTCATTTTAGAAGCCATGTTGATGAAAAGACCCGGCAAGCAGCTTTGTTTTTCTGTTCTTCCAAGGAGAAAAACAACAAAATCATAGTATAAGTTATTGCTTAGCAATAATCATGTTGTTAATGGGAATTAACCTGTCTAATATTCTGATAGTGTTATTATGTTTTATATTTTTGTTTACTGTATATTGTGTGTGTGGTTTTTAGTATTTATTTGTGTTTTGCAGTCTTGCAATGTTTTTGTGTTTCTGATGCTAATAACTAAAGTTTTTAAGAGTGTAGAATGCAAAACTTTGAAATACTAAACTGTCTTATTAAAGGAAAATAAACCTAAGAAAAAACATCACACCATCCCTCCTTCTCAAATGAAAACAGCAGTGTCCTCAGAATTCAAGTGACTTGACCAAGACATGTGCTCTGTTTGACAGATGTGAACATTTGGGTACATCAGGAGCAAAAAGTTTCTGGTTGACTTAAAATAATTTACTCCCCCACACCCCCCAAGAAGATCACTGACTTTTAGCTTTCTAATTTTTTTTTTTCTTTTTAGCATTGGGTATAGTCAAGAGGAAGAAAGTCGGGATTTTAAAAGAAAAGAGTTCAAAATACACAGATAAAAAATGAACAAAATCCATTGCATTACAGTCATTTTAAAATAAAGACTTATCACAGGAAATCAAACAACTGGAATCTGTTATGTACAAGTAGTTCTGCTCTTACATTAAAGGAAACCTGGGCTCAAGGCAGAAGACACAGGAGGAGGAAATAATGGGGAAACATCTCAGCTTTGCAAATAAGGAACAGGTCTTCACTAACTTCTATCAGGGGGAATAAGTTGGGGATTTTCCTCATTTCTTGTCAAAGCACCACCAACAGAAAAACCAGGAAGTATCTATCTTTGCAAGTTTTAAGCTATCTTTTCATGATTTCTTCAGGGTTTACTACAGCATATAGATTTACTAGTCAATTAAAAAGGGACCTTTATGAATGCTTGAATTTTTTCTCATTGCATAAACATGTCTTAATAAAGGCCACCAGTCCCCTTGCAGTTTCAGCATTTTTCCCTTGCCTTATCAGGATCAAGGTTCTGATCATTTTTCACTATCAGTTTTCTGGACAACAGCTTGACCAGCTGTCTCCCTTATCAGTAGGGGCATCAAGCCCCACCCCATTATTCAAGTTTTATCTCAGGAGCTGAAATTATCAGCTAAATCGGGTCAAAAGTAAATGCTAAGGGCTTTCCTGTCATTAAGCCTTTTCCCCTATGTCCTACATATGCACCTAATACTCACTTCCACACCTAAACCTTCTTTCTCTTCAGCTGTGTCTTCTGGAACTCTACCTACTGCTTAGACTAACAGGCCTTATCTTCAAGTGAACACCATGATTTCTAATTATATCTGTCCTATAGTCCCTAAATACACAATATTTTGTAATTCAGTATAATTTCTTATCCTCACAATTAAATTATTCATCTTTTTTGCATTTCTGAGTACCTAGTATGGCTTAAGAAATAGTATTAAGGAATACTATTTGATTTAATCTCCAGGTAATTGTTCATGGCAGCCATTTTGTTTCCTGCATGCATTTCCAGATAAGTTTTATTAAACATCGTGTTGCAGGGAACCCTAGACAAAAGCTTTCCCGTACCACATGACCACCAAGACTTCTGTGATTAACATCTCCTAATTCCTACCCCACCTGGGAGCCAGTCAGAAGCTAACACAATGCCGCATGTCCTAATAAGGAATCCCAGCTGCTAACCCTGGAAACCTCAGGGTATATAGCTCCGAGTCCTGTCTGGACTGGGGCTCAGCCTCTGGATATGAATCTGCTGAGCAGGTGCCGGCATTAACAAACGTTTCCCAAGCCTTAGTGTCCCGTCTCTCTGTCCGAGTATCCCGCAACAATAGAGAATCAAATTATGTTCTTTCTAATAAATATAAATTTCAAATTTTATCTTAGCATGTTATTACATAAGTTGCCATTCTACTTTTCTTCAGAACTATTGGAAATCCCTCTGATATCTTTATTTCCAGAAAGGGCAAGTCTGATAAAAACTGGCCCTTTTATTTTTTACCTTTCACATCTCTACAATTATTGCTCTATTTCTTTTTTAGGTAAAAGTGTGGGCTTGCTGACAAGACCGCTCAAGTGATGTGTAAGTGTGAGTGTGTGTGTGTGTGTGTGTGTGTGTTTGCTATTTGGGAAGGGAATATGTAAAAATGCAAAATACAATTCTATATTAGCCTTAAGTAATCCTTTTTTTACTTGAGTAAGTTCCATATAGATGCAGATTACAAGAGACTTTAGACAATCATATAAACCTGGACCTTTTATTTTTCTAAATGTCTACAAAGACATTTAGAGTATAGGCATTGAATGATTTACTTTGAATTGATTTATTGGAGGGAAAAAACCCTTTATAGGTCTAGATGTGATGATATTCTATTATGTTATTTATTTCTTGATTATAAATTAAAAATTTGCAAATTTGTTAGAAATACTTTATAAGAGTATCTTTGGGTGCTACCTCTAATAACTCCAGTAACTGAAAATTTTGAAAAAGCATATTAGAAATAATAGCAAATTACAACTTTTAATATCATAGAAAACTATAATAATTTAATTAATATTGTGACAGGCAGTTGAGCAGAGCAAAATTATAAGCTTCACAATGCTCTTGCCAACATTTGACAAACAAAAAAGTAAGACAGCAAATTATTACTTAGAGGGACACTGAAGCTTGAAGCACATATATTAAATTTGGGCAGTCTTGGTGAAAATGAGGACTGGTTTTCTCATTATACAATCTGACATTCTTCATCTAAAACCAAATGAAATCATAAAGTAAGAAAAATGAGATATATTTTCTGCATAAAGAACCATATAATCCTTTACCTCATTTAAATAATAGATTCATAATTTTATTCACACTAAACTATTCTGTGAAATATTAACATGCTAGATAATGCTACATGCTCAAAACATACTTGATACTTCTGTATTAATATTATGTGCACCAGTATTCACATGTTTTGATTTTGGTCTAGTCATTTTTATAGTTTTGTGTGTGTCATATATTATAAACTATAGGAATACAAGGAGATAGTTTTTCAAAAATAAAATGACAGTTTTTAATATAAAACTGAGTCAGAGAGACTGAACTAAGAATATTTAATGAACCTACGGAACTGTTAAAATAACTAAATTGTACCATTCCTAGGGTATCTCGTTTAGAAATAGGATTTTAAATTTTTGGAGACAGAATTAATTTTAAAGAATCAATTCAAATTTGTAAAGAGTTCATAAAAATATATAATGTAATTGTACACTGAAAAGTTACTTGTTTTGCTTTATTCTTATGTTTTAAATATTTGCCAAATTGTAAATGAAAGTGGGTGATAGGCACATGATGCTCATCATATTATTCTCTATACTTTTCTGTATGCTTAAAATCTTTCATTATATAAAAATAATTTCAAATACATTTTAAATTTTCATTTCACGAGTACCAACAAATGTTCTGAAACCTATAATCTGATAAATGATTATACCTTCACATTCAAATACTTAATACAAAATGAAAATATAAATTTCATGTAACTATTACACTTTCAAGTATGAACTAGCAGATACATCCCAATCCAACCAACCCATCCAGTTTCTCATAGAAGTCTTAAAAGCAAGTCAAAAGTATAAAACTTGGGCCGGCCGAGTGGCACGATGGTTAAGAACTCGCTTGGGATGCCAGAGGGCCCCGGTTTGGATCCCACATATAAGGGCCAGTGACACTGCCCTCCACAGCTAAGATACTGAACAACAGCTCAACCTTGAGCTGGGCTTCCGTGAGTCGCCGGCGACTCCATAGGCTGCAACCTCCTGTGGCAGTGGGTTGCCATGGGCTACCGTATGTAGCCAGCAGCCAGCGTGAGCGGCCAGCAGCCACAGTGAACAGCAGTCCAGAAGCCGGCGACTGATCTGCCTCGCCCGAGAAGAGCGCAATGATGGTGCCAACTTGGCCCAGTGAAGCAATGTCCTCCACAACTAGACTGAAGAACAAAAAACGACAGCAACTTGGCTGTTCCCCTTCCCCCAATTCCCCAGCACTGTTCCCATCCCCCCAACTTCCCAATAAAAATCTTTAAAAAAAAAAGTATAAAACTTAATTTTTTAAGATTGTTGAGTGAAAAAGGCTCTTAAAATTTAGTTACCTAGTTTTCCCCTCCTTTATAAACACGTTATAAAGTTACAAATCATAAATTCCTTAATTCAGTTAAACAAACAACACTGGATAAAGATAAGGATGTTCCATCTAGGAATTCAAAAGCTATTGGGGTCATCATAATATTACAAAAGCAGATACTCATGGAAGTGTTTTAATTAACTAGATTGTACACTCAATAACTCATATTAAATAGAGCTCACTTTTACTGACTTTTGTACTCTTAACAAAGTTTTAAAAATATATATCTATCTCCACATCTAAAATAAGGAGGAAAATGATACCCCAGCAATTTTGGAGTTCGTTCTCAAGAGTTATAGTTGTTCAGTGGGGATCTTGGGCTCCCACAGAGGAACAGTACCAACATCCTCTTTCTCCATCCACCCCGACTGGCACCATTATAATGATCTCTACATTAAATAGCTCTCTACTCGAAATATCCAGAGTGGTTTCTTTTCTCTGACTGGATACTATTGACTGATAATACTAATATGAAATAGACCCACCTGTTTTATTTTCAAGTTAGCTGCGTAGCTGGTGTATGTGAAAGAAAGTAGAAAAATACCAACTGCATTACAATTATAGATTATTCCTATTGTTTTTATTTTATAGAAGCTGGGTAAATTTAAATGAAAGAATGCAAGGTCAGAAAAAGAGTAGTCTGGAGTAAAGGGCAATTGCACAATATTCCATATTTCAAACTATTTATCTTCCTAGTCATCACCAACCGTTCCTGGCACCTAATACGCAGTGAAGAGAAGACAATGAGCACTTGGTGGGATTTATGTTCATGCAGCTGTTTCTGTGAAGGCACTTTCCTAGTCTGAGCAGCTCAGTACATTGTGAACTCTGAAGATAGAGTTCAGGTCTGAAGGAGAAAAGCTCCAGTGAAAAGAGCTGTAAGGAGAGGGACTAAATCTGTTTACAGACTACTCAAATCCTTCGCTGATCCCTGAACTACACCAAATCCAGGGGACCAGGTGAAAGAAATATTTAGAGGCTCTAAGAACTAAGGGGAAATTTCAGCTGCTTGCTCACCAGGGAAGTGACAGAGAGAGTTAGAAGTTTGTAGTTCAACTAAATTAATTGCTGAAACAAAAGCCAAGATTCTACATCAAAAGACAACAAAATCCAGAGCCCATATAATATATCAATTACAATATCCATTATACAACAAAAAAAATTACTTTACACTAAAAAAATATTGCCTCGTATTCAAGAGAAAAACTAGTCAACAGAAAGCATCTCTAAGATTACCCAGATGTTGGAGGTAGCACAGACTTCAGAGCAGCTATGAAAACATATTAAAAAAACATAAATGAAAATATTTTCAAGTAAATGAAGAGATGGAATATGTTATAAGAGATTTGAAAACTATAATAGTGAACCAAATGGAAATTATAGAACTGAAAATTCAAACATATGTGTGTGTGTGTGTGTGTGTCTGTGTGTGTCTGTGTGTGTCTGTGTGTGTGTATAATTAAAAATTTGCTGGATAGTTTTAACAGCAAATTTGAAATTCCAAATGAAATGCAGAAGAAACCAGAAGAGAGATAAATTGCAATATTCCAATTTAAGGGATTACAAAAAATACTTTTTAAATTATTGAAAAAACGTATTGCTATCAAAGTTTCAATAGCATTTTTCACAGAAATAAAACATTCACAAAATGTGTATGGAACCACAAAAGACCCTGAATAGCCAAAGGTATCTTGAGAAAAAAGAACAAAGCTGGAGGCAGCACACCTCCTGATTTCCAACTATATTACAAGGCTACAGTAAGCAAAACAATATGGTACTGGTGTAAAACAGGCACATAGATCAATGAAATGGAATAGAGAGCCCATAATAAACCCATGCATATATAAACATTCAATTTATGATAAAGAAGCCAAGAATATAAAATGGGGAAAGGATAATTTCTTCAATAAATTATGCTAGGAAAACTGGATACCCAAATGCGAAATAATGAAACTGGACCACTATCATACACCATACACAAAACTCAACTCAAGATGGATTGAAAACTTAAACATAAGACCTGAAACTATAAAACTCCTAAAAGAAAACGTAGGCAGTCACCTACTTGGCATCAGTCTTGGGGACAACTTTTTGGATCTGACACCAAAAGCAAGATAACAAAAGAAAAAAAAGTGGGACTATATCAAACTAAAAGGTTTCTGCATAGCAAAGAAAACCACCAACAAAAGGAAAAGGGAACCTACTGAATGGGAGAAGATATATGCTAATGATATATCTGATAAAGAGTTTAGATTCAAAATATAAATAACTCATACAGCTCAACATTAAAAAAAACCTGATTAAAAACGGGCAGAGGACATGAATAGACAATTCTCCAAATAGGACAACAGATGACCAATAGATAATATGAAAAAATGCTCAACATCACTAAGCAACAGGGAAATCAAACTAAAAACCACAATGAGATACCGCCTCCTATCTGTCAGAATGGCTATCATCAATAAATCAACAAACAAGTGCTGGTGAGGATGTGGAGAAAAGGGAACCCTGGTGCACTGTTGGTGGGACTGCAGATTTGTGCAGCCACTTTGAAAAAACAGCATAAAGTTTCCTCAAAAATTTTGAAATAGGATTACTATATAACCTAGTAATTCCACTTCTGGATATTTATCTGAAAAAAAAATCCAAAACGCTAATTGTTTTGAAGATATATGCACCCCTATGTTCATTGCAGCATTATTTACAAAAGCCAAGATACGGAAACAAGCTAAGTTGTCCACTGACAGACGAATGGATGCAGAAGACGTGGTACATATATACAATGGAATACTACTCACGATAAAAAAGAATAAAATTGAACCTCAGTCTTCATTTGAAAAATGTAATTAGAAATATGATATATCATCTACTTTCACAGGGCTATTACGAAGGTTTAATCTTACAGAGGGTGCCAAAAAAATTGTATTCACATTTTAAGAGATGTTATCTCAGTATAATGTACATAGAGTTTTAATAAACTGTAAAATTTGCACTGCACAACTGTTGTTATTAGCATTACATAAATTCCTACAATCACCATCATCACTTACCCTCCCAAATTTAAGGTTAAATGTAGGACAGCCCGAATTCCTTTCTTCAGAAATGTTAGCCATGCACAATTTGCATTTTACCTTGTTCATAAGGACATGAAATACGTAACAGGCATGAGTTTCCTGATTCTGCATTACTGTACCTCAAAGGCAATTCCTGGGAAGGGGCACAGCACACCCCAGCCCAAGTTCTCTCAGTGACCTCTGCCACCAGTGGCCATGAGATCATCCCCGAGCAATGTCATGAGCACCAGCATCAGCAAAGTGGGGCTGTGGTCATAGCAGAGAAGATGAGCACTGGTAAGATGGGACAGCCTTGCCATGGAGACACTTCAGGGGACTCGCTAAAGTAATGGGGGCAGGGCTCCTGGGTGTGAAGGGTCAGCAAATAAAGGATGATTCTCATAGAAGTAATTCCACTAGGACCTTCATGCTACCTCATGTACCTTCGTGTGACTTCGAGAAATGCAGGTTTTATGATGTAATATTTCTACATGTTTTCTTCAAAGGCAGAATCTAAATGTACTTAAGCTTCTATTCCTTAGAGACTTCTAAATCCTTAGGACAAATGAGTTTCCATATATTCAACATATTTGTCCAGTTGGAAGCACAAATAAAGTAGATTGACTTACATAGTGTTAGTGGTAATATTTATAATGAATTCGCTTTCATTTTTTAAAACTGTTTTCCAGGATGACCAAAAATGACTGCTAATATGTTATCTTCCTTTAGGCTACATTTTTTTTTCTTGTCAGTGACAATAAAAGTGTACTGTTTTTTTATAGAGAGAAGGTTTAAAAACAATTTTTTTCCATATTCTTGATTGAATTTGGTGATTATATAATCATCTCTCCTCTAAGGGAGACCAATGACACGGTATTTTTTTTCCCCACTCTCTGTACTAAACTCCTGAAATCAAACAGAGCAAAAGTGGATATTCATTTACAAGTAAAATAAATTGAACCTTGACTTATTAGGAAATACAATTTGAGAAAAGAAAAAATTACTTTCTTCATATAATGGTTTGGCATTTCTCATCCTTACATAAATTTATTCCTTTTAAACTCTTAGCTTTTAGGCCTTGGCAGCTCTCATTATATTTAGAAAAACTGTCTTCAATTACATGACCCAAACAAGGCTCAGGGCTCTTTACAAATTCATTTCAAATATGTTGATCTTTATGCTGCACCTAAAGGACTCATAAAATGGAACGCATAGCAGTGGAAAATGGTTATTCCCAGCATCTTAGACACCAGATGAATAGTGAAGCAAAACAGAATCCTCATGCTGAAACTGTCCCTGAGAAGCTAAAACACAAGATTTTCCAGATCTCAAACCTCAACCCAGTTCCTCCTGTCACATAATCCCCATTACAAGGGATGTATAATGTGGGCTGTCAACAAACTTTTGACACTTATTCAACAAAAGTTTTTTTAAACACCTACTATGAGCTAGACAGTCATCCATGTATGGGGTTAAAATACAAACAAGCTATATGGAATTATCAATGATTATATCTGTTGTACTGTCACTTTTGATTGCTTCTATTTTTATTTATAGATCCCAAAAGGAAATAACCACATATGCCCATTTAAAAATATATACTGTATAAATGACACCAGGCCCTAGTTGTTATGACATAAATAGCACTCTAAAAAGAAAGGATAAATATAGAATAAAAGGAGAGTTTCACCTGATATTATGTGCTGTTCAGTTCTTTACCTTCTATCTCTCTTTATTGGGCCTCACTTTAACCCACTATGAGGGACAAAAGAAAATTGAAAGAAGTACATCCTTTGCTCTTTCCTGATTCAAGTCAGTCAAAATCTCAAGTTGTGGACACAAAATGTTGCTTCCAAAGGCAAAAAGCAGTAAATTAAGGAAATCAGTCTTCCTGGGTTTACAATAAATAAATAAATAAATAAATAAATAAATAAATAAATAAATAAATAAGGAGAGAGAGAGAGAGAGAGAGAGAGAGAGAGAGAGAGAGAGAGATTTATTTATATCTATAGCTAACTAGCTAGCTAAATATAGATATATTTACTATACACACTTTCTTTTCCTTTCAATGAAAAACAAAATTATAGATTTTTTAAAAGTATTCCTATGCAAAAATTAAATGTGGGCATAAATATATGTGTATAACTTATAATGCTAAGTGAAATAAGTCAAACAGAAAAAGTCGAGAACCATATGATTTCACCAATATGTGTTATATAAAACTGAAACCAACAAAAGAACAAGAAAAACAAAGAAACAAAACTCATAGACATAGACAATAGTTTAGTGGTTACCAGAGGGTAAGGGGGGGAGGGGGTGGTAGATAAGGGTAAAGGGGATCAAATATATGGTGATGGAAGGAGAACTGACTCTGGGTGGTTAACACACAATGTGCTATATAGATGATGTATTACAGAATTGTACACCTAAAATCTATCTAACTTTGCTAACAATTGTTACTGCAATAAACTTTAATTTAAAAAAATTAAGTGTTCTTTGCAGCAATGTTTATAACTGTCCTTGGACTTATGATATGCTTTGGTCAACAGGACAGTAGCAAATTTGATGCAAACGAAAGCTTGACACAATTCTTGAATGCTGCTTCATCAACGCTTGTGTCCCTGCGTCCATGATCATAACTTGCATGAGCTAGCCTCTTGAGATATGTGAAAGATACATTGAGAACAGCCAAGTTTTCCAGCTGAGATCATTATAGACCAGCCCAGCTCATAGTCTACTTGTCAGCAGGTGCATGAAAAAACCCAACCAAAATCAGCCTAGATTAGAAAAACTATGACACTAAACAATGGACTCATTAGAAGTAATAAATAGCTGTTGTTTTAAGTCACTAAGTTTGGGGGGTTTTTGATACAGCGTTATTGTGGCAATAAATAATGAGGCATATACTAACATGTAACAATCTCAAAGATACATGGGTAAGTCCTAAAAACAAGTCATAGGAAAGTGATTATAGAATGATCGCCATATGTAAAAACTAAACCTGATTCATATATTGAAAGCAATATCTAGTCTAGAAGCCATATCCATTAACATTAACAATAATCTCTCTGGAGACTAGGAGATTGAATATAAAGGATAAGGTAGAGAGATATGGAGGGAGAAATAAGTTTTCCTCAACCCTCTTAGAATCCTTGACTAGATCTGAAAATTAAACTGACAAAGACACATTAATAGGAGGAAAGCATATTTACTAAAAACAAGTTTTACATGACATGAGAGCTTTTATAAGGAAATAAAGACCTGAAGGAGCAGACCAGAGTATATTTATGTGAGGTTTGATAAAGAGTGAACAGTTGTGGAAGAATATGATAAGATAAAGAATATAAGGTAAGAGTAGTAACCTGGGAAAACTGAGCAAGCCCCGTGTGTGGATTCTTCTAGGAGTTCTTTTGTCTTCAGAGAAAAGGATGCTCCTTTCCTCTGAGTGTAGGGAGGACACCGTTCATGTATGAGAGGGTTTTAAGACCTGTTTCAGGGGAAAAGGAAGGGAGGAAGGGCCGCTTTTGCTGCTTTTTCAAACTTCTTCAGCTTAGAATATTCAACATGCCAAAGTGCCGTATTTTGAGGGTAGTGTGTCCTGAAGACTTCAGATACCATCCTTCACCATGTAAGTAAATAAATTATTTAAACACCTTTGGAAGTCCACCAAAGGTGCATAAGCAGACAATAACCCATGTAATAAAAATTAAGAAAACCAGAAGTCTTTTCACAAAAATAGCACCAAAAGCAAAGCAGAAGCCCCTCCCCACCACAAAGCCAAAGTGTTACCAGCCAACCGAGCAGCACCCCCACCACTGAGAAACTTTTAAGTGTTCTTTCCTATAGAAATGTTAAATATAGAAATGTTAAGTCTCCTCCCTGGTTTCCTAGTTCCTTAGCTCTTGGCTTTGATTACTTTTCTAACCAGTTTGTGAATCCTAGACTAAAGCCCCCCCACCCTTCTTAATTGCTTTGTAAATCAGTTTCTGAATCCTAAACTGTAGATTGGTAGAGCTAACAGATTTATTTATTAAAATCTATTTTTCCTCATTCAACGGCCTTAGGGATACAGATGATACCCCAGCAAGATTGCCAATCACAACCAAAGAAGCCACCATGGTCTTCCAGGCGGAGCTTGAGACCCCTTCTCTCATCTGAGACCAGCTAGGATGAGAGGTCCGTGAATTCCTCAATAGGCAGGGACAACTCTACACCCCTGCCCAGCAGGAAGCAGATACAGAAGAAAAGACCTCCTGTCCCTCAGCTTCCCATAGAGATTTTACGGGGATCAGGTCTCTCAAGGGGAAAACAAGGCAGGCAGTTAGAGGCAGGCCTTGGGTCTCTGCATTCCTGCATGTCCCACAGGATGTGACCACCTGGGTGACCTCCCCTCTCCACCCAAAACTTTTTTTCATTGTAACTATCTACTCCTAAAACAAATGGGTCCTGTTGTCAATTACAGGGTGCCAATCAAGTGGTCCCACACCCAGAGGGGAACAGCCCATTCTAGATAGAAGGGGATAAAAACTCCAAGTCCTAGGAAGTACGCCTTTTGGATGCCTTCCTCCGTTTTTGAAAGCCTTCCCCCATTTTGACCGATTCTCCCCTTTTTGAACCCTTTCCTCCCTTTTTTGAGCCTTTTGAGCCTCACCTTTGCGCATGGCCCACTTCAAACTCTTTAGAATGTAATTTCTAATAATGGGCCCTCGAGTCATTCTCTACTGCTCAGGCCTACTTCTACTGCTTTGAAATGTACTATCTCTTCGAATAAACTACTTTTTACTCAGGCATCTCGTTCAATTCTTTACTCGAGTTGCCAAGGACCTGGACTTTGCACCAAGATGGGCCCACTGTCTGACAACAAAAGCAAAGGCTTTGAAGGCAAAAATGCAATGCAGAGAGGCATCCACAGCCCCCAAAAGAGAAGATCCGCACGTCACCCACCTTCCGAAGTCCTGAGACGCTGCAGCTCCAAAAGCAGCCCAAATATGCTGGGTAGAGCGCCCCCAGGAGAAACAAGCTTGACCACTGCCATCATTAAATGTCCCCTAACTACCGAGCAGGCCATGAAGAAGATAGAAGACAACACACACCTGTGTTTACTGTGGATGTCAAGTCCAATAAGCACCAGATCAAACAGGCTGCGAAGAAGCTCTATGACATTGATGTGGCCAAGGTCAACACCTGATCAGGCCTGATGGCAAGAAGAAGGCTTATCTCTGACTGGCTCCTGACTGTGATGCTTTGGTTGCCAACAAAACTGAGACCATCTAAACTGAGTTCAACTGGCTAATTCTAAATATAAAAATTTTTCACTGTAAAAAAAAGAAAACCAGAGATTATTTTTCTGCCTCTAACTATCATCCTTCTTCCTTATACTAGATCATTAATATTTTGCATCAGAGAATCATTTAATTGGTTTAAAGAATGTTCCTTTTACAAATCTAAAGTCCCCAAAGGGAAGGGGATAAGTGAAACCTCAATATAGGAATAGTGAATCTGTCCTTTACTAGCCATATAACGATGACTACATTAGAAAACTTACTTTGCAGATTAGTGGGAATCTTAAGGTACTAAATATAGTAATGGATAGCACAAAGCTTGGCTGATGGTAAGATAGCGATAACCATCCTGTTAGTCATTCCAATGAGTCTAGTCATGTTACAGTAAGTTCCTAAAGTCTTTATAATGATTCTGAAAAAAAGCAGCTTAAGCCATGTATCTAGCACAATACTACCAGAAGGAGCTGTTAGACAAATTTTTATTGAGGCCTTGGCCCCTTCCACGTATATAATAGTCCCTAACACTGCAAAGTCAAACAAAATTAAAATAAATTTCTTCTCAAAATTCACTACCTGGGTGAGAAAAAAAGTTTAAAAAAATAAGAAGTCATTAGCAATGTATTAAATGCAATAAAACAGTTATGTCCAGGGTGCTATGGAATTAGCCAACACACACAAAAAAGCCAGATTTCTAAGCCAGTGCTTTCTATTGGGTCGTTGGGAACGCCATGACACATTTTTGCATTGGAAAACATTGAAAAATACATCATGACTTTCCCGATGTCCCAATATTATGGTTGTCACCAGACACATGTAGCTAATGTGACTAACGGACTGAATTTTTAACTTTTACTAATTAAATTTAAATAGCCAGATGAGGCTACTTACTACCATATTGAAGAGTGCAAATTTAATCATGTCTATCACTACACAGATTTCTATAGGACAGTGAATACAGTCTCTGTCACAACTGCTCAATTCTGCCACTGTAGTTCCAAAGTAGCCATAGGCAATAAATAAGCATAGCTATGTTCTAAGAAAATTTACGGACATGGAAATTTGATTTCCATATAATATTGGGTTGTCGGAAAAGTCATGATGTACTTTTTCTATGTTTTTCGTTGCAAAAATGCTTCATGACTTTTCTGACAACCCAACATGTATATGTTACAATATTATTCTTTCTTGGATTTTTTTTTCAACCATCTAAAATGTAAAAATCATTGCTAGCATCAGGTCAAACACAAACCAGACAGTTAGTCCTGATCTGTCCCTCCTCTAGACTTTCATGGAATGCATACCAGAGGTGTTTTCTTTAGTAGAAACTTGAAGAATTGGAACTCACCAGCATAATAATGTCCTGGAAAAAAAGGAAGAAGAAAGGAAGAATGAAAAGAAAGAGGAAGAGAAGATAGAAGAAACACAGAGAGAGATCAGAGGATAAAAGAGTATACCACATTCAGAGAACTACAAATAAAACTGAGTATAAAAGACATGAGTTGGAAAGTGGTTGGAGATAAATGCGGGAAGTAGAAACAGGAACTGGTATATCACTGCAATGCTCCCTCTTGTTGATCTTTGAGTTCAGCTAAACAGTCAAGTCTGCAGGACTATAATAGACTACCCATGGCATAAGAATAACTTAGAAGGACATGGACATGCCAGCAAGGCTGTGTGAGGCATGTTTCCTCAAAAGAAGCCCTCATGGCAGTACAGGCTTTAGCCTTCTTCAGCCCCACACCAACCAACATCCAGGTGCTAAGGGGTGAGATCTTACTGGTGGGTGTGGGCACCACCTCAGTTTAGTAGCCCTCTGACCCACACAGAAAGCAATATCTCTTGTAACAGATGCTTGACATAGCTTCTAGGGATCCAAAGAAACATACCCAGGTACAAGTGTCAGTCACTACACTCAAGGAGCCCTATGCTGTGGGTTCCCACTCACAATTCTCCTACACTAGATGCAATGTGCCAATGACAGCTTGTTTAACCATTAGAAATACTGCCCAGTCATACAGCTGACATTCCACCTGTCTCAAGTTATCAGGGGAAAGAAGCACTTAATTCAAGATAAATGTCTCACATAGAAGGGAAAAGAGTATTGTTAACGTTTACTCACAGCCATACTAAGGAATGTGGTCTTCATCTTGCAGGCAACAGAAATCAATAAAAGCATATTTGCATTTTAAGAAGAATATTCTGGTAGCAATGTGGAGGATGGACCTAAGAGGAAGGGAGGCTTGGATTTTGAGAAACCAATAAAGAAGTCGTAGCAATAATCCATGGGATCATAAACTAAGGCAGAAATAATAGAGAGAAAATCAAAAGGACTGGACGAATTCAATATGTGAGGTGAAAAATGAAACATATGTCAAAGGTAACTCCCACATTTCTGGCTCAATGGTTAAGAATTTAGTGACTTCAGTAACTGAAATAGAAAGTGTGGAAACAGGAAAGCTGCCAAAAGTTGTATTAACTTTACAAGAGAAAATAAATAGCAATTCAGCGCTATTTATAAAATAAAAACACAAAGCAATCTTGATTTATGTGGCTTAGGTGATTTCGTGACCCAGAAAGAATGCTTAGTTTTCAGCTTCAAGCTCTAAATATGGAGAGCAGTGTTGCAAAACGCACTCACGTAAATCAGAGCTTTTTATGTTAGAACTAAGGAAAGGTGATATTTTTCTATTCAACTGTTCACCTACAGAACAGATCTCCATAAATCCAACTTACATGATGTGTACCATAGAATCTCCCCATTAAGAAACTAACCAATGATAAATCCACGCTCTAAGGGAAGAGCATTCCTGGTGCTTAATTCATGTGCTTGGACACACCCCAAATCCTGGTGCTGTTCCTTTTGAATAACCCATATGCTTTACCCTTGTAAGTGTGCTTATAATACGGGGAAAGTCTGGTCATTGTGTTAAAGAGGCAATGGTAAGGTGCGAATATAAAAAACAGACAGTATTATCCTCCTAGACAGCAGTTACTTAGGGCTGTCCAACCATTTCCCACCATGGCATACAAATAACATGGTCATGTCTGCAAGGAAGATGGGAGAAAATGAAAAAGGCCATTCCATGTCCAGTCCGGCAACCCTACAACCATCAGCAACTCTGTGTTCGATTACACATGTTCTTTCCATTTTCCAGAATCTCTCTAGCTTCCGTTTCTCTTAAGACCCAAACCCAACCATACAGCCTGTTTGAGGAAGAAGAATTGTTCAAGGCCCAATGGGCCTAGGGTTTGAGAAATATCCCTGGATGATCACCAAGTCCCTACTGTTTTCTGTTATTGCTCCACTTTTAATACATTTCTATGCCCTGAACGTCAAAGGGGCAGGAGTAAATTTGACTCAGAAAAAGAAAATGTCTGCCATTAATCTTCACATGGGTAAATTAGTCCTTCATGGATTCTAGGAGGCTACGTAGAACAATTCTTTCCTTCAGGCAAGTCATCTAAATGGGTTGCTCACACTATTCAACTTGTCTCACCAGAATCTTAACAAGCCTGTTCCCCAGAGTCACTCCCAAAAATGGCACCTTCTCCATGCACTTAAAGTTAGAATGGAAAGAAAGTACAGTCCATAACTTCTCCCAAAGTTCTTCTGACGGCTAACACATTACAATATTTGGATTTGCACAGATGTGTAGAACAACCTTTCACTACTAGTTCGTGCCACACTGAAATCTTTCAGTCACCCTACTCAGTTCAACGTACCTGCTTCTTATACATCTGTCAGGCCTTGATTTTAAATGGTAAATATTTCCAAGTTTTTTCTTCCTCCATTCTCTGTTAAAAGGATGTTTCTATGTCCTACAACCAGGTGTTCACTTAGCATATGTTCCTCCCTTGTCATATATATAATGTCATATATAATATATATAATTGTCATATATAATAGTGAAGATATTCATTATTTATTTTTTAAAAGATTTTTTTATTGGGGAATTGGGGGAATGGGAATAGTGCTGGGGGATTGGGGAAGGGGAGCAGACAAGTTGCTGTCGTTTTGTTCTTCTATCTAGTTGTGGAGGACGTTGCTTCACTTGCCCAAGTTGGCACCATCATTGCGCTCTTCCCTGGAGAGACAGATCAGTCCCCGGCTTCTGGACGGCCGCTCACTGCGGCTGCTGGCCGCTCATGCTGCCTGCTGGCTACACACGGTAGCCCATGGCAACCCACTGCCACAGGGGCTGCAGCCTACACCGTCACCAGCAACTCAAGGCAGCCCAGCTCCAGGTT
>NW_017732592.1:162983-169545 GCF_001890085.2 Hipposideros armiger
AAAACGATAGCAACTTGTCTGTTCCCCTTCCCCCAATTCCCCAGCACTGTTCCCATCCCCCCAATTCCCCAATAAAAATCTTTAAAAAAAAATGGTGAGTCACTTCCAATCAATAAATCAACAAATTAACCAATCAGTCAATCAATCCCATTGGTTTTATTTCTCTGGAAAGCCCCGACTAATACACATGCCCAAAAGCAGGTAATAATAATGAAAAGAAATCATCACAGAATGCTTACTATGTGCCAAGCATTGTTCTAAGCCCTTGATAGACATTTCCACATCCCTTACAAACAATCCTATAAAACAGGTACTATTGATTCAATAGAAAAAACAGAGGCGTAGAGATGTAGAATAACTCATATCAGTTCACACAGCCAGAATTTGAACTGAGGCTCTGTAGTTCCAGAATAAGGAACCACAGTGAGGTCCTACCTCTTCTTACATTAAAAAACAAAATACTTGGGGTGAGGAGACCATCACTGGAAACCCAGTTCCACTGTGACTTCAGCCCCACACTCTTGGCTTTTTAATAAATGAGTCGTAGGCATTTTGTAAGAATTATATATTCAATTCATAAGATGAATGTCTACCACATTTTCCTAACAGAGGGCTAGTACTCAGTGATTCTACCTTCTTTTTCCACCAAGAAAAAAATCTTCATAGCTCTATTCTCATACACATAGACTATATTAACCTATGAGTATTTCTCCTCACTAGAAAGCGATACACTGCTCTTGGGTTGTCGGAAAAGACATGACGTATTTTGTCTATGTTTTTCAAAGGTCGTTTATTTATATAAAAAACAAAGATCAATCAATGATATATTGCCCATTTTGTTCAATAACCTTTTGCCATCTTTCAGTGAGCTTCATAATTCCTCGTTCATAGAAGGACCTGTCTTTATTTGTGAAAACCTGAACAAGGTGCTGATTTACAGCCTCATCTGAATTGAATGTTATAACATGCAAGGAGTTTTGAAGAGAGCAAAACAAGTGGAAGTCTGATGGCACAAGATAAGGCGAGTGTGGTGGGTGTGGCAACACATCCCATCCAAGCTCCAATAATTTTAGATGGGTGATCAAACCTGTGTGTGGTCTTGCGTTGTCGCGATGGAAAACAACTCCTTTACAATTAACAAGCTCTGGACGTTTCTGGATGATAGATTTGCTCAAACTGTCCAACTACCGACAGTCCACATTTGAACTGATTGTTTGATTCCTTGGTAGGAGCTCAAAAAACATGACACCTTTAAAATCCCACCACACTGAGAGCATAACCTTCCTCTGATGAATGTCTGCTTTCAAAGTAGTTTGAGGAGAACCATCACGTCAGGACCAAGACCATTTGTGCACCACATTGTTGTAAACAATCAACTTCTCATCACCAGTTGTCAGTCACTTCAAAAAAGGATCATTTTCCTCATGTTTAATGAGCATGTTGCAGCCATTTATATGCGTCATCTAATGAACTTCTTTGAGTTCATGCGGAACCCAAATATGGAGCCTGCTTCCATATCCCAGCTTCTTCAGGTGGTTGTGAATGCTTGAATGATGGATGTTCAATGTTTCTGCAATCTCTTTTGTCATGTAACGTGGGTTTGACTTGATCAATGCCTTTATTTTGTCATCATCAACCTCGGTGGGCCTCCCTGACCGAGGACCATTGTTGAGATCAAAATCACCAGCATGGAATTTTGTGAGCCATCTTTGGCACTGACGTTCTTGTAGAGAACATTGTCATCGTAAACTTTATGCAAATTTTCACAAGCTTGATGTGCGTTCTTCCCTTTATGGAAGTAAAACAGTAAGATGTAGCAAAAATGCACAGTTTGGTCTTCCATCTTGAACTTGTAAAATCTTCAAAACTCAACCAAATCACTCAATTTTTTTTTTTAGAATGAAGCTAGGACTGTCAGCTGTCAAATCACATAGCAATAACATAGAGGTGAATGACTCTAGTACTTCCAAAATTCAACTAATGCCATCTGTTGCAAACATGCTTCATGACTTTTCCAACAACCCAATATGTTTTTTCATTCTTGGCTCTTTTGACAATAGAGCTCCCATACACTTTCAAATTTAGCAGTAAACATGAAAGTGAGTCAATTCTAATACCCTCAGTTCTATAAAGTTATACCATGCTTCCATGCTGTAAAACAAAATTTTCATAATTTCATTATCATGATAAAATGAAAAAGAACTTACATTCTGACATTAAAACAATAAACCTTCTCTAAGAGCTCTAACTCGAGCTTCACAAATGGGATAGGTTATTTTTTTTAATCCTATTCATGCTTTATGTGGGGAATTTACTTGCCAGCTAACTATATACAAATTGCATTGTTCATTATTCCTTATAAGACAGAAAAAATAAAAGCTCATAATTTTGGTAACATTTGAATTAATATCTGTAGCCGTAGTGTTTTGTATACCTTGCATTTCTTTGTAGAAACTGACTGCATTAATATCATTAGCACATTTTCTTCCAGAGAGCAGTCAAGGTCATACCCAGAGGCTCACTTGCCTGCTGCTAAAGAAATGTTAATGTTTTTCTTCACATTTTTATTTTTGCTTGACTTCCATTTGAATCTAAACATTTCACCAAATTTAATTCTTTTCTTTTCAAACAGCTTTATTTAGATATAACAAACTACACATGTTTAACTATGTAATTTGATCTGTTTTGACATATGGATACACCCATGAAATGATCACCGCAATAAAGATAATAAACATATCCATCACCTCCAAAAGTTTCCCTGTGCCCCTTTGTAAATCTATCCCCCTTTTTGGCACTCCTGCCATCCCCAAATGTGGTAGACAGACTCTGAGATGGCCTCATGCCCTTGCAGTTTCCTCTTGAGTGTGGGCTAGTCCATGGCTTGCTTCTAACCAATAGACTATAGCAAAGGGGATAGGATGTACATGATAACATATGCATGGTAATATACATGTGCTTTAATATCCCTGTAATGTCTCCCTCCCTAACCTTGAAGACGCAAGCTGCCAATTCATGAGCTGCCATATGGAGAGGGCCATGAGGCAAAGAGTGAGGGCAGCCTCTAGCCCAAATCCAGAGAGGAGCTGATGCTTTCAGCCCAGCAGCCCTCAAGGAACTGAATGCTACCAACAACTACATGAACTTAGAAGATGAGACTCCCCCAGTCTAGTCCTGCCTGACTGCAGCCTTGTAGAGGCCCCAGCTAAGCTGTGCCCAGACTTTTACCCCACAGAAAGTATGAGATAATGATTATCTGTTGTTTTAAGCTGCTGAATTTTTGGTAATATTGTTACACAGCAATAGATAAGTAATATACCAGGTAATCACTGATCTGCTTTCTGTCACTGTAGATTAGTTCACTCCTTTTTACCGTTAAGTAGTATTCTATAGACAGATATACCAACATTTATCTATTCACCTGACCATAGACATCCAGGTTGTTTCCACTTCTGGGTTATTACAAATAAAGGTGCCATGAATGTTAGTGTTGAAGTCCTTATATGGATATACATTTCAATTTCTCTTGAGTAAATACCTAGGAATGGAATGTCTACGATCACATGCACTATTTTACATTCTCACCATCAGTGTCTGAAAATTTCAGTTCTTCCAAATCCTCACCAGCACTTGAGATGCTCAATCATTTCAAAGGTGCGTATGAAGTCCGACAATTAAGTTCACATCCTAGAAAAAGTGCTACATACCTCATTGCTGAATATCACTATGGTCACCTTCAAAGTACTCCCCTTGGGAAGCTATGCACTGATGCCAGCGCCTCATCCACCCTTCAAAGCAATTTTGGAACTCTTTTTCTGGAATGGCCACAGAGCTGTTGTCATATTACCCTTTATGTCCTGAATGTCATCCAAATGTCTTATTTTCAATTTTTCCTTTATATTTGGGTAAAGAAAGAAGTCATTGGGGGCCAGATCAGGTGAGTAGGGAGNAGGGCAGTGTCACTGGCCCTCATATGTGGGATCTGAACCGGGGCCCTCTGGCATCCCAAGCGAGTTCTTAACCATCACGCCACTCGCCCAGCCCTCATTATTTATTTTTTAATATTTATTATTATTAGTGTTGTTATGGTTGCAATATCCTAAAGAATGTAGAGAATGGGAGGGAAAGACATAGGAAGAAGAGTGGAAGCACTCAGAGGTGAGACAAGTTTCAATACTTTTATTATTATTATTATTATTATTATTATTATTATTATTATTATATTATAAAATCAGGCAGGAATGGAGAGAGAAAGATCCACATTGTGGGCCCTGGCACATGTCATTCCTGGGGACTTGCTGACAGGGAGTGCATATTGGCACAATGAAGCCCCTTCTCACAGAACCTCAAGGTTTCCTGAGGCCTTCCTCTCCCTCCCCTCTGGTATTTCCATTTATGCCTCACAATGGAGGATGCCTCCACATGTTAACAACTCTCTCTACTGAGTAGCAAACACTCATGAGCTGTTTCCCTCTGCAGACAAAGGGCTTCGTCACTGCAGGTGGGAGTCTGTAGACCACCTGGAATGGATGGCACTATAAGAACACTTCTGCACAATCCTGCCAAGACAGGTCAATTAGAGGGCTAATGACATCCCCTTTCTCTAATAGAAAGGAGTAGTTGGTCTATTACTATTAATCGTGTTTCCAGCTTCTGTAAACCTGATGTTTTCCCATCTACCCTACATACATACGCTGGCCATGCCTTCTTCTGGACAACCTGATGATATGCCTGAGATACATTCCCTTGGGCTCCGACCTCCCTCAGTGTCCATCTTCTTAGAATGAGTCCCCCTCCTAGAGGATGTCCTTTTGAAATACAAACCAATCCATCAAGAGTCCACACCCCAACCACCTTCCTTATTGGGCTTTCATATGTTAAGCCACTATACACCTGCCTTAATCACCCCAGACCCAGGCACCAGACACTAGGGACACCCCCAATGTCCCAGAACCTGCTGAAATTATTCACACTAAGTAACCATAAGCCTGCTGTCCCTGCCTCACTTATTCCCTCCTGCAGAAACCACAGTGAAGGCTCTTGCCCAGTTTCCTTCATCCCTCTGCCTCATGACCAACCCGAATGCTCCTGTGTGCCACTCCCTCTTGGAAACTGTGAGTAACTATCTTGGAAACTGTGAGTAACTATCTTCTTAATGATCATTGTTTCCTGATCTGTTAGCCTTACTATACCTCAAATTTCCTATTAATACAATATATTTTAAAAGAGCTGCTAACCCTCACTATAGTATAGCACTGAGGAGAAAGTTATCACAATGCATAAGCCAGGCAGTGAAGCTAACATGTCTCTCCCTGGTGACTTACTTGGAAGGGAAGGCTGGCAGGGAGCAACCTATCTCCCAAGTAGCCCCATGCTTTGAGGCATCACTCTTCCTTGAAAAGGACAGAGTAGTGTATCAAGAGTCAGAATGCTCAAGTCTTACAAACCCAGCCTGGCTCCATTGCTTCCTTAACATATCTGACCATCAGTCTCCTTGACTGCAAACTCTGAGCACAATAGTGGTTTCAAACTCATGTGTGTGTGAGACTAAAGAAATAATTGCTATGCAGTTCCCGCTACAGTGCTTGCACATAGTAGATACTTAATAAATGATAATATTATTACAAGCATTATTAATATCATAATTATTCTCTTTAAAAGTTTTGTTTAATGTCTCACTTGCTGCTGACATGATAATGAAGATCCAACCAGGGCCCAAATTTCTGAATTATTTCAAAAAATTCCTCATTGAATGAATCTTTCATCAATGAAAAACATAAGGTTTGTCACTTCATCCCTCAAAAAATATTTTGGTTTTTACAAGAACCAGCCAACTTGTCATGTAATAACCAGCATAACTTGTAAATTGTTCATTCTGAAAGGGAGAGAAATCATAATGATTGTGACAAGACAAACATTCAGTAATAAAAAGGCCTAAAGATAACTATTAAATCTTTTCATAAAACATTTAAACATCAATAAAGCTCAATCTAAAATATCACAAAAGAATACAGAGCCTAGGTATGCATAATATTGATGTGATGTCTCGTGGTTTCCATACTGTGCTGGTTAATATTACGTGTCAAGTTGACTAGACCATAGTGCACCCAGGTAGTTGGTAAAATGTCATTCTTTGTGTTTCTATGAGGGTATATTTGGATGAGATTAACATTTAAATCGGTAGACTGAATAAAGCAGATTACCTTCCTGAATGTGGGTGGGCCTCATCCAATCAATTGAAGGCCTGGATAGAACAAAAATAGAATAAGAGGCCTGCCTCTACCCTCAACAAGAAAGAATTCCTCCTGCCTGACTGCTTTCAAAATGGGGCCTCAGCATTGTCCTGCCTTTGGACTCAAACCAAAACATCACATTTCCTGGGTTTCCAGCTCGCTGATTCACCCTGCAGATCTTGGGACTCAAAAATGGTGAGTCACTGGGCCGGCCGAGTGGCGTGATGGTTAAGAATTGGCTTGGGATGCCAGAGGGCCCCGGTTCGGATCCCACATATGAGGGCCAGTGACACTGCCCTCCACAGCTAAGATGCTGAACAACAGCTCAA
>NW_017732592.1:174015-232788 GCF_001890085.2 Hipposideros armiger
ATTGTCATGATGCAAGAGCCATGAATTGTTGGTGAAAAGTTCAGGTTGTCTAACTTTTTCACACATCCTTTTCAGCACTTCCAAATAGTAAACTCGGTTAACTGTTTCTCCAGTTGGTACAAATTCATAATGAATAATCCCTCTGATATCAAAAAAAAGGTTAGCAACAGCATTGCAACAAGTTCACGAACTTAATTGTCCATCCTCATAGTTGTATACATTGTAGCTTTAATTTGCATTTCCCTAGACTAATGATGTTTGTACATCTTTTCAAGGGCTTATTTTCTACTTATATGTCTTTTGTTTAAACGATTGGCCCATTTTTTAATTGGGTTGTTTGCTTTCTTATTATTGAATTTGGATGCTTCTTTGTATATTCTGGATATAGGTCCTTTATCAGATATGTTATCTGCAAATATTTTCTCTCAGTACGTCTTTTCATTCTCTCAACAGGTTCTTTCAGAAAGTAAACATTTTTCATTTTGATGTTCAATTTGTTATTTTGTGGATCATTCATTAAACCAGACTCCTCATTTCCAAATAGGCCACAATACCAAGTATTTTAACTAACCAGTGTGTCTTTCTACTTATAAAAACATGCTGCTATTCAGGTTCTACCTCCCCCTGGAGACCTAATCACCTTAGTCTCAATCTTTAGCAAAGATGATTTACTTTAAGTCAAGCTTATTACTGGTGTTTTTTATTTGCATTTCAAATATTATGCAACCAAGTGTAGTGATTACCTCATCAATTTTTCCGTGAAAGCAGTGACCATGTCTGCTCTGGAAAATATTGTATCATAAGGATCTAGAGTAATGCCTGACAAATGATATGTGATCAATAAATATTTTCCTTCCAAACAGTCAATGCTAGGTGGATATCAAGCAATACATAGTGATGATAAATAATAAAAAAGAAAAATGAGAGAAGGGGGAGATCTAGCAAAAGAAAAGAATAGGATTGGTGGAGAAATGCAGTACTGCTTTTTATTCTGACAATGTTCATTTTTTTTCCTTCTACTTAATGACCATTGCAATCATTTGATATCAAATTAAGCCTTATTTTATACCTGAAAATGCTAGTTTGTCCTTAATAATAAGTATAAAATATTTAAACTCACTTCTATTTATATTTAGTTCTTCATACCTAAAAGCTATGGGACCTAACTTGTTAAAAATCCTTAGAAAGATAACTGATCTCAAAACTGCAGCTGGTGCTACCCATTTGGTCAAATCCGTATACATCTATTGAGTGCTGACTATAAGACAGTTACTGTGTTTAGGTGCTGGGAATAGGACATTAATAGGAATGGTCACTGTCCTTGAGGACATTATATGTGCACTAGGGACTTAGAAACATAAGTAGATGGTTTCAATGCAATGTATGACAATACAATGAGAAATAAATAAGGTACAACCTCAAGGACTAAAAGTCTACATAGTAGGCAAGTGGCTCTTTGATAGTTTTTTCTTCCATGTTTTCTCAGGAATATTTTCACATGATTTTTGGCATTAAAAATCTGTCATCCTGACAGTATGAGACCAAAATCAAAATGTATATACTACAAGAGAATTTTAGAACAAATTCAAGGGGAAAAAAATGAGCACAACTCTTCTTTTATCACCATCCCCATAGAATTCTATCACCACTTAATGTGAAAAGTCCCTACATTCTGTTGAATGGTGAATGATATTGGAATGAGGTAGAGAGAAAGTCTTCAGATTACCCTAATCAAATTTATTAGAAGTTCAATATTATAAGTTTTGGAAAAGATACATGGACGGGCAGCCGGGTGGCTCAGTTGGTTAGAGCACATGCTCTGAACAACAAGGTTACCGGTTCGATTCCCACATGGGCCAGTGAGCTGGGCCCTCTGCAATTAGATTGAAGACAACAACTTGAGCTGAGCTGCTGGTAGGCATCCAGATGGCTCAGTTGAAAGAAGATGTATGGAAATTTTACTTCCTATGGTGGGAATCCAATCTTCCCTGCAGAGGAAAACTAGAAGGCTGTATAAAAGTTTTGAAAAGATCCCTAATTGGCAACAAGTGTAAATGTCTAATCATTATTTTGTTTTGTACACCTGAAACTATTTTTAAAAATGCATGGCCAAGACCTGGATAAAAAGAGATATCCAAAGAGAGTGAACCTAGCATTTCAGGCTATTTTCCCCCTGGGGATCTTTTCAATTTCCAGAAGAGTCAAATACAAGGTTGAGTAGCTGAGTAGAGCTTTATAAAGTCTTCATAAGGCGAGGTCTTGAATTGGAGTTCAAGACCAACTGAGAAGAGACTGTCAACCTGAAGGCTTTTCCACTTGACTTGACCCTGAACATCATGTTAACTGAATTCTACGAGGAAGCATCTCATGGGGAAAACATGCCAAGAGGCCCAGATGAAACTTGCAAGTCTTGTGACATTGCCTTCATAGTCAGTGGCATTATTTTTGCCACATTCTACTGGTAAAAATTGAGTCACAGTGTCAGCCCAGATTCAAATTTGGGGTATACATAGCACTGTGAATACTGAGGGATGTGTTTCATGGAAGAGGGCATCTTTGGGTAGTATTTACTACAGTAAGACTTCAGGTCATAGGAAAGTACTTAATTGATTGACAATCCAAGTTCAGCTCCCAACAAACAATAAGTATCAACTGCCAACCATATGAGTGAGTCAAGAATACCAAACCCATGAGCAGGCCCAGTGGCGCAGTTGGTTAAGAGAGAGAGAGCTCAGAGCAACAGGGCTGCCAGTTCAATTCCCACATGGGCCAGTGAGCTGTGCCCAAACTGAACTGCTGCTGAGCTGCCAACGGGCGGCCGGATGGCTCAGCTGGTGAGAGTGTGTACTCTTAACAACAAGGTTGCCTGTTGAACTCCCACATGGGTTGGGGGGCTGTGCCCGCCCTCTGCAACTTTATTGAAAGTGGCAACTGGACTTAGAGCTGAGCTTGCACCCTGCACACCTAAGATTGAAGGACAATAACTTGACTTGGCGCTGATGGGTCCTGGGAAAACACAACATTCCCCTTCCCCAATTCCTCAATAAAAAATAATCTTAAAAAAAAATGGAAAAAAAAAAACCCCAACCCAGTTGAGCCTTAAGGTGATGCTAGCCTTAGTCATCATATGACTCGAATCATATAAGAGAACCCAAGTGAGAATTCTCCAGATCACCCCAATCACCACAGAAACACAAGAAATAATAATTGTTGGTTTAGGGCATTAAGTTTTGTGATGGTTTATTATACAAAATTAAATAGTAGAAACTTTACCTTTCATTTTCCAGGCAATAAGAATAAGAGTGTATGATATAATATCCAAGGTAACAACTAAAATAATAGAGAAATGACTATGTAACTAAAAAGCCAATAAAAAGGGAAAATTAAAATAACCAATCCAAACAAACTTGAGTTTATAGCTATTTCACAGCAGGTCAATGCTCCTCCAGTAACTAGGAAAAAAAAATAATTACTCAAATTATATGCTTAAAGGTACTAGGAATCTGTGGAAGCAAAGACTTAGGTGAAATAAAATTCTAAGGAAAATTCTAAGACGTATCTAAGAGGAGAAATTTTCTCAGGGGAGCTAATAACATCCAATTATTTTTTCCCATGGGACATGAAGTAATTTCAGTTGTAGGCTAACAATCTGGCTTGTCCAAGCTTCAGGCTTTGCCTGAGCTCAGAGCCTCTAACAGAGGGAATGTAAACTGGAAAAGCTTTGAGTAATCATAGAAAAAATAGTATGGCAAACTAAAAACTGATATAGTCACAGAACATTTCCTGCATTCTGAGGCCACAAAGGTGTTAGGGACCACAGGTCAAAATCTCCTATAGGCGGACTGAAATTATGTTTCTTAATGCTTGGGAAACAAACACTTGCTTCAAGCCCACTGTCAAGTTTCTCTTTCAATAGTTGCCAAATTTTGAAAATATGCAGGGTTTAAGCCTAGAGATTAGTCTCTGAAGCACAGACCTGAAACAATTACAATGTTTCACACCTGGGAAAAATGAGACCATCCAGGCTGTAAGCAAGAGGTCTGAGAGAGATATATCCTAAAAATAAAGACGAGCCAGAGATAGGACTGTGTAACTACAACTCAAACTCAGCTCCAACCCCGTTTAGTTTTGAATTACATTGAGATAACAAGACTCTCACTCTATCTGCTCAGCAGAGGAAATACAAAATCCTCCCTGGTAGAAGTTTACAACATCAGGAATCTCTATAATTCTCTATATGTCCAACTTATATAAGTGTTCAACATAGAATAAAAATTACTAGAACTGTGAAGAAGCAAGACATTTTAGCAATTTAAAAAAGAAAGGGCAGACAATAGGAATGAGCACGCAGATAATTAAAATACATATCTAGCAAAGACTTTAAAATAACAGTAATATGTTAAAAAAATAAAGAAAATGTGGATCCAATAGATAAAAGAATGAAGAAATTTAATGGAAAATTGGAATCTATAAATAATAATGAAATGAGCATTCTAGAGCTGAAAATTGAAAAATAAAATATATAAAATAAAGAACTCAATTGATAGGTTTAATAACAGAATCATTTACAATGGTAATAAAAAAATCAGAAATTCATAAATAAGCCTAGCAAACAAGGTATGACTCCTACCTAAAAAAATGTAAATAGAGAAATTTTACAAGACCAAAATATATGGAAAGAATTATTGTGCTCGAGCAATGAAATACTCAATATTAAACAATGCCAATTTTTCCTATGTAAATTTATAGATTAAATGTAATCACCAAAAAAATGTCAACACTTGAGGAAATAAATTGATTCTAAACATTTTAACAAAACAAAGAGCTAAAGGTAGCCAAAATACCCTTAGAGAAAAAAAAAAAAGTTGAGCAGATTCACAATGCCAATATTAGAAGTTATTGTCAAGTCAAAGCAATGAAAGCATTGTGGCATTGGCACTAGGACACACAAATAAAACAAATGAAATAGAAAAATAATCCTAAAACAGATTTATATTTATACAAACACTTGACAGATGACAAAGACAGCACTATACGTTAGTGAAGAAATGATAGCCCTTTCAATAGTTGGTGTAGGGGCAAGTGGATGTCCATTTGGGCAGTGGAGGAGGGAAAATAAAACTCAACAGACTCACAAAAAAGTTCCAAGTGGATTGCTGATCTAAATGCAAAATACAAAGGGTTTCTAGAAGGTAGTAAAGAAGAATATTTTTATTTTTATGACTTTAAAATGCAAAAATCTTTCTTAAACAAGACAAAAAGAGCAGTAATCATAATGAAAAAGGCTGCTAAATTGGACAGTAAAATTAAAATAATAATAAAAAAGACAGCACTTAGAAAATAAAAAGCCAATTCACAGTATAGGAGAAAATCTTTACAGCAGATACAGCAAGACAAGTGGCTCAAGTCCAGACATGAAGCCATGCTATAAATTCAGGCAACCCAATTTAAAAATGGGCAAAAACTATAACAAGCACTTCACAAAAGCAAATATCCAAATGAACAAGAAATATGGGGAAAAGTACTTACATCATTTCTACCACCATTAGTCATCAGGGACATTAAAATAAAATGCCACTAGCCACCCACCAGAATGGCTAAATTTTAAAATGCTGACAGCAGCAGATTTTGTTGATGATGTGTAGAGATGGGAACTCTCATACAGTGCTGGGAAGTATAAATTGGTAAAGCCACTGTAGAAACCTGTTTGGCATTATCCACCAAAGTTGGACGTGCATTCTTCTTGTGACCCAGCAATTCTATTCCTAGGTATATATCCAACAGAGCTGCATGTGTGTGTGCACCAACAGACATGTACAAAAATGTTCCTTATTGGTATAGATTATGCCAACGAAAAACTGGAGACAATCCAAATACCCCCCACAAAGTAGGAGAGATTGTGATATATTCATATAACAGAATATATGAAATGAATTAACTATAGCTAGACACAAGACTGGATGAATGACATCAGCATAATATTAATCAATAGAAACCAGACCCACATAATACACAGCAACCATACGATTCCAATTACATGCATACCCCATGGCTAACAACGGTGAAACTATAGTGTTAAAAGTAAGATTGTGGTTATTTGGGGGGAGGAAATAGGGAGATTGGGAAGGGCATTAAAGGGTCTTCTGTGATGCTGGCAATATTCAACTTGTCACCTAAATGATGGCTATGTACTTTTTGGTAATTCACTAAGCTGAGGACTTATTATTTGCATGGGAGGGGTGGGGCTGAGGGGGAGATGTTGGATGGGTATGTCAACAGAGAAATTCAAGTCATAAGG
This sequence comes from Hipposideros armiger, assembly GCF_001890085.2. Classification (NCBI taxonomy): domain Eukaryota; kingdom Metazoa; phylum Chordata; class Mammalia; order Chiroptera; family Hipposideridae; genus Hipposideros; species Hipposideros armiger. The sequence continues at coordinate 180,314 of NW_017732592.1, forward strand.
ATAGATTTGTTTTTAAGAGATAAAATTTCTGGTTTTAATAGATGAGCTGAACTATTAAGCAAAGGTTTATAAAATAACTCTTCCAGCAGACATATTTTCAGCAGACAAACATAAAGGCAATGAGACATTGTGGGCTGTAGAAACAAAGGATGAAAGAGGGACAGCTCCAAGGGAAGGCAGCCAGCATGGAAATGATTGCTGAAACGAGCAAATCTATGAAATTTTCTCTCTATTGAATTGTGAACTAACAACATGGAAGGAAATTGAGGTTTTTTTTAAAGTAATCTCTTAAGAAAAATGTGTTTTACTGAGCTGTTCTTCACATCTACAGAGGTTCATTTGACTAAGCCTGGTGACAGAAATAAATACACAGTTGCTATCTAGCATACAGTCTCCAAGTTTGGAGCTAAAAATTATCAATTTATTTGATCTTCACAAAAAGATATAACACTTAAGAGGTACTATAATTTTGACAACGCTAATATCTAAAGTTTTTTAGATTTATTATTTGAGCAATTGTGTAGGAATTTGGCTTAATGAATGCTAAAGAGAGAGAGGGGAGAAAGGTGCTTCATAACTTGTCAGTTGAAACTTGGTGTCATTCCTTAGTGGCAGGGAAGTCGAGATTACACAAACCAGGACTCCGGAATCCAGGTTTCCAACTCAAATATGTCAGGCAAACATTTTCATTTGCCAAAATAATGATAACATTTAGCATTCCTGACACTATGCTACAGTAGGGATACAAAAATGAAGTACATTACAACACATTATAAAATATACTATGTTTAAATGATCATCAAACTATGCTCAGGGAAAATAAATCTGTGCTATTGTAGAAAATATATGCAAAAGCACAGACTATTGTTACAATATTAATATAAAAGGATACATTTTAATCTTGTTTTAGAAACTTCTTTCTTTCCTAACCACTCTCCTACACACATAAGAAATGAATTACTTGCATTCATGAAGCATTGTATAACTTCCAGATTATAAGTTTAATAAAGTTCTCTATCATTTACACACTTCTTACTTTTCATTTGTATCCTGTTTTTTGAAAGAATTTCAGTTTTGTTTTGTTTTTTAACATTAGAAGCTAGCTTGTTACCAGCAAACAGAATGTCTTTAATAGATTCTGTCTCCTCAGACTACAAAAATATAAGGATCTTGGGCACTAAATAAAAAATAAAGACTAAATTTATAGATTTATAAACCTTAGTAAAAGCCATTATAAGAATTCTACATTAGGCAAATCCTTGTACTATTATTTTAATCAATAAAAGATTAGTATCCAGAATATATAAAGAATTCCTACAAAGTTAATATTCAGAAATGGGTTGCATTTTTTATACCAATAACAAACTATCAGAAAGAGATATTAAGAAAATATTTTTACAGTTACATCAAAATAAATAAACAAAATACCTAGGAATATATTTAACCAAGGAGGTAAAAGACCTGCACTCATAAAATTATGATACATTGAAGAAAGCAATTAAAGAAGATACAAATAAGTGGAAGCATATACCATGCTCATGGATAGGAAGAATTAACATCATTAAAATGTCCATGCTAACCAAAGCAATCAATAGAGTTAATGCAATCTCTATCAAAATATCAATGGCATTTTTCACAGAACTAGAACAAATAATTCTAAAATTCATATGAAACCACAAAAGACCCTAAATAGCCACAACAATCTTGAGAAAGAAGAACAAAGTTGGAGGTATCACACTACCTGATATCAAACTACACAAGGCTATAGCAATCAATATGGCATCATACTGGCATAAAAACAGACACACAGACCCACAGAACAGAATCGAGAGCCCAGAAATAAATAATAAATCCACACCTATATCATCAATTAATCTAAAACAAAGGAGGTAAGAATATACAATGGAGTAAAAACAGTCTATTCAATAAATGGTGTTGGGGAAACAAGACAGATACATAAAAAAAAGAAAGAAGAAACTAGACCACCTTCTTACACCATATAGAAGAATAAACTCAAAATAGATTAAAGAGTTAAATGTAAGACCTGAAATCATAAAACTCCAGGAAGAAAACATAGGCAGCAAACTCTCTGAAGTTGCACTTAGTAATATTTTTTCTGATATAGCTCACTATATAGGCAAGGGAAACAAAATAAAAAATAAACAAATGTGACTATATCAAACTAAAAAGGTTTTGCATAGCAAAGGAAAACATTAACAAAACAAAAAGAAAACCTGAACGAAAGAAGATATTCTCCAATGATACATTTGATAAGGGGTTAATATCCAAAATATATAAAGAACTCATACAACTCAACACCAAAAAACAAACAAACAAGCAAAAGAACAACCCAATTAAAAAATGGGCAGAGGACATGAAGAGACATTTCTTCAAAGAGGACATACAGATAACCAATAGACATATTAAAAGATGCTCAACATCACTAATCAAGGAAATGCAAATTAAAACCACAATGAGATATCAACCTACACCTATCAGAATGGCTCTCATCAATAAATCAATAAATGGTAAGTGTTGGCGAGGATGTGGAGAAAAGGGAACACTTATACATTGCTGGTGGGATTGTAATTTGGTGCAGCCATTATGGAAAACAGAATGGAAGTTCTTCAAAAAAATTGAAATAGAGCTACCTTATGGCCCAGCAATTCTACTTCTGGGTATTTATCTGAAGAAATCCAAAACGCTAATTTGAAAAGATATGTGTATCCTTATATACTCATTGCAGCATTATTTACAATACCCAAGACATGGAAACAACCAAAGTGTCTATCAAAAGGCAATTGGATAAGGGTGTGGTACATATATACAATGGAATATTATTCAAACATAAAAAAGAATGAAATCTTACCATTTGCGACAACATAAGTGGACCTAGAGGATATTATGCTAAGTGAAAGGAGTCAGACAGAGAAAAACAAATACCATATGATCTCACTTACATGTGGAATCTACAAAACAAAATAAATGAACAAGCGAAACAGAAACAAACTCATAGGTCGAGAACAAACTGATGGTTGCCAAATGGGAGAGGAGTTAGGGGAATGGGTGAAAAGGGTGAAGGGATCAAGAAGTACAAATTGGCAGTTACAAAATAGTCATGGGAATATAAAGTACAGCATACAGAATATAGTCAGTGATATGGTAATAACTGTGTATAATGCTAAGTGGGTACTAGTCTAGTCAGGGGGAATCACTTTATAAATTACATAAATATCTAACCACTATACTGTACAGCTGAAACTCACATAAAATAATATTGAATGTCAACTATAATTTTTAAAAAAGAATTCTTACTAATCAGTTAGGAAAAGACATGAGTCAATAGAAATAGAAACAAAAAACAAAAACAGAAATTTCAGAGAAAAGTACATAAGAAGCCAGTGCAAGTTTCTTAACTAATGATCATGAAAATGTAAATTAAGAACAAATAAAGATAACATTTTATACTCTTTAATTAGGGAAAAAAAAGAAGTCCATCAATATTGTTTAGGCAATAATGTGGAATCATTGGGATCTTTATATATTGCTGATGGGACATAAATTGACACAAAAACTTTAGAAAGCTATTTGGTAATTTCTATACAGTTGAAAATATGTACACCTATCATCAAGCAGTTCTATACCTAGATATATGACCCACAGAAAATTTTGCACATGTGCATCTAGATATAAGTATGATGAACCAAGCAACTTTGTTAGTAATAGCAAATTAATAATAAAAATAATAGCTGCAGATAATACAAGTGTCCAATAACAGAAAATGGAAAATTATGGAATATTCATACAAAAGTTATTTTAGAACTGTGAAAAGACTGACCTACCCAGTACCATGAGTTAATGGTATTGAATCTCACAAATATAATTTGAGTTTTTTCTTGAAAAAAGCTTGAATAGCTTTGATTCAAACCCATCCCCAGAATGATAGACTAGCAAATGATTAGGACCGTGGCCATTTCACTGGACTTTAGTGATGGAGATACCACATGTGGAAAAACTGAACAAAATGAGATGATTTAGTTGGAGAATTTGTAACCTAAAGCACAATTAACAACATCATTGGCAGATGAGACAAAGTTGTCCAACTATCTTTGGAAACTAGCAAGGGATTTAGTTAAAGCTGCCCTTCAGACCTTAAAACTAGGTATGAGGTCCGACAATTAAGTTCATGAACTCATCCTAGAAAAATTGCAACATACCTCATTGCTAAATATCACTACAGTCACCTTCGAAGTACTCCCCTTGGGAAGCTATGCATCAATGCCAGCACCTAGTCCACCGTTCAAAGTGATTTTAGAACTCTTTTTCTGGAATGGCTATCAGAGCTGTTGTCATATTACCTTTGTCGTCCTGAATGTCATTAAAATGTCTTCCTTTCAATATTTCCTTTATCTTCAGGTAAAGAAAGAAGTCTTTGGGGGCCAGATCAGGTGAGTAGGGAGGGTGTTCCAATACCATTATTTGTTTACTGGCTAAAAACTCCCTCACAGACAGTGACGTGTGAGCTGGTGCATTGTCAAGATACAAGAGCCATGAATTATTAGCGAAAAGTTCAGGTCATTTTTGTCTAACTTTTCCACGCAGCCTTTTCAACACTTCCAAATAGTAAACTTGGTTAACTGTTTGTCCAGATGGTACAAATTTATAACGAATAATCCCTCTGATATAAAAAAAGTTTAGCAACATTGTTTTCACTCTTGATTTGGGCTGATGGAATATTTTTGGTCATGGAGAAAAGGCTGACTTCCATTGAACATTTTGACGCTTTGTTTCAGCATCATATTGGTACACCCATATTTCATTATCAGTGATGACATGGCCCAAAACACCGTCTTGCCTCTCCAAAAGGTCTTAGCAAACTTCGACTCTCCTTTGCTTTTGTTCATCAGTGAGCTCCTTTGGTACCATTTTGCACACACCTTTCTCATACCAAAATTTTCAGTTAAGATTTTCCTGTTTCTCTATTTATGTTTACTTGGTCTGCTATGCTTCCTACAGTCAGCTGACAAACTTGATGCACAAAATTTGATGAATTTTTGCAATGTTTTCGTCAGTTCTACTCGTTACTGGCCTCCCTGACCTCTCTTCATTAGGGACATGTTCTCTCCTCTCAGATAAACGTTTAATCCATTTGTACACTGCCATTTTCTTCATGGCATTATCCCCATAAACTTGGACTAACATGTCCCTTGTTTCATGTCCACTCTTGCCAAGTTTAACAAGAGATGTAATGTTTGTTCATTGCTCTAATTCAAGCTCAGACAGTCTCATGACAGCACACAAAAACACAGAACAATCATGAATGTCACTCAGTATGACACTGCCACATGTCAACATGAACACAGCTGTGAGACATTGAAATACCAAGGTTATGAAACCTTACCGAGCTGTTTGTACAGTGCTGCCTATGTAAGTGCACAGTGGCAAGTTCACGAACTTAATTGTCAAGTCTCATAGACAGCGAGGACCCACCCACAGGTGGGGGTTTCTTTACTAGATAAGCTTTTTCTGGTTATTTGTTTTTTTCTAAGCAAAAGCACAAATGGCTAGACAAGTGTTCATGTGTTCTTTAATGAGGACATTTATGAAAAGCTTCAATGAAATGATTTTTTGGAGAAAAATTGCCTGGAAAATGTCATTTAGACAAACAGTATCAGGCAATCTTGAAGCTGTTTTTAAAATTTAAATAAATAACAAAATTTTGTGCTTTCAGACTATAAAAGAGATGTGTTTGAGCATTGCCTTGTGGCTTCCAAAGATATAATTGAAACATAAATTAATGGGCTTTTAAACCTAGTAAGTGCTTTCTTTCCCTTTTATTTGTGAAAAGATATTGCAGTCGCATTTGCTTTAACAAAAAGAAAAGTATTCTGAGAGCAAGAAGACCCAATTAAAGACTCACTTGAAATATAATGTTGATCATTTAAGCATCTGGTTACATAACAAATAATTAAGCATAACTGAATTATGCCTTTGGTGTGAAATTGCAGTTGTTTTTTTCCAATTTGACATCTTTGGATTATTTTAATGAATTATTAATCCCAGATGGGTATTAGCATATTGGTAGGCCATGGTCAACTTTTTAAAAAAAGCAACAACTACTGGACTGCTTGAACTGTTTCCTTAAAATAGCAAATTGTCTTGGCACCTTGAATAATGCTGCAATGAACATAAGGGTACATATATCTTTACAGATAAATGTTTTCAGATTTTGGGGGACACAGATACCCAGAAGAGGGATTGCTGGGTTCTATGGAATAGAATGGAGAGAGCAGAAATAAACCCACATATATATGGGCAGATAATTTTGACAAAGGAACCAAAAATATACAATGGGAAAAAGAAAGTCTTTTCAATAAATGGTGTTGGAAGAATTGGAAAGCCACACGCAAAAAAATGAAACTAGCCTCATATCTATCACCATATATGAAAAGTAGCTCAAAATGGATCAAAGACCTAAACATAAGACCTGAAACAATAAACTGCATAGAAGAAAGCATAGGTGCTAAACTTAGAGACCTTGGGTTCAAAGAGGATTTTATGAATTTGACCTCAAAGGCAAGGGAAGTAAAAGAAAAAATAAATGAATGAGACTATATCAAACAAAAAAGTGCCTGTGCAGCAAAAGTAATCGTCAACAACACAAAGAGGCAGCCAACTGAATGGGAGAAGATATTCTCAAAGAACACCTCCAACAAAGGGCTAGTATCCAAAGTATAAAAAGAACTCATACAATTCAACAACAAAAAAAGGAAACAACTCAATTAAAAAATGGGCAGAGGATCTGAACAGAATGCTTCTCCCAAGAAGACCTACAAATGGCCAACAGATATATGAAAAAATGCTCAACTTTGCTAGCTATTAGGGAAAATGCAAATCAAAACCACAATGAGACATCACCTCACACCTGTTAGAATGGCTGTCATCAAAAAGACAAGTAATAAGTGTTGGAGAAAAAGGAATCCTCAGACACTGCTGGTGAGAAGTAAATTGGTACAGCCACTATGGGAAATATGGAGGTTTCCCCAAAATTAAGAAATTGTACTTGTTTTAAAGGGTTGCTTGCCCAACCAGATACAGGCTCTGTAGAAGCTAGGAAGCCAGGCATTGGAATCAAGTACCTCTGGATTAGAATCTGAACTCTGTCACTCACTATGTGTGTGACGTGGGGAAGTTACTTAAACTAACCTTCAGTTTCATTATTTTTGAAACAGGACCAAATTTCATTGTATGTAATTCTTCTAAGAAATAAATGGCATAGTGTATAGAAACTGTTCAGAAGCTGGTACTGAGTAAATTGCTCAGTAAATCATTTTACTATTGTTTTATACTGTTATCAAGGCATGAGTTTGTAAGATCATTAAATCATATGGTTGTTTATTTGTTTTTTTCCAAACTGTGGGAAAAAAACAAATAACTTCAAAGGTCAATCAGGTTACCTGAGTTGAAAAGTATGTCCTTAAAATATCTGAGGAAAATCTGTTCTGAAAGGAGAAACCCCAGCCAACATTATTCTGAGAATTGTTTTCTGTTAAAATTCTCAGAAGGTTCGAGGAATCAGGTTGAGGAACCAGGGGTCAGGGCAGTAAGGTGGCAGCTCAGCAGCTGGTGGTGAAAAATTTGTTTATCAAGAGGGATGGGAAGAAATATTCAGGGGTCCAGATCTTGTAAAGGTCCCACTGGGGGAAAAAATGTTTAGTTCTTCAGGGTCTTTTCTACGTATAATTTTATGATGACAAAATCACTACTCCACCGGGCTGACCGGGTGGCTCAGTTGTTTAAGAGCGCAAGCTCTGAGCAACAGGGTCGTTGGTTCAATTCCCCATGGGCCTGTGAGCTGCGCCCAAGCTGACCTGCTGCTGAGCTGCCAGCAGGTGGCAAGATGGTTCAGCTGGTGAGAGCACATGCTCTTAACAACATGGTTGCCGGCTGGATTCCTGAATGGAATGGTGGGGTGCGTCTCCCACAACTAAGATTGAGATCAGCGACTGGGCTTGGAGCTGAGCTTGCGCCCTCCATGACTTAGATTGAAGGACAACAACTTCACTTGGATCTGATGGGTCCTGGAAAAACACAGTGTTTCCTGCCCCAATTCCCCAATAAAATCTTTAAAAAAAAATCACTATTCCACAACTACTGAATTTACACTAAAGAATGAACTATGACAAGCAAAGTTAATGTAAACATAAATATGCTACAGTAAGATTTAACTATATTATGGTTACAGTTACTAAGGGTAATAATACAAGAAAAGATGAAAGAAGAGAGGACAGTTAGGAAAGAAATTGTGAGAAAAACAGTTTCAGAAGAATATTTAAGACTGTGAGGAAGATAGAAGGGGTGTTTTAAGGTGAGAGAATAGTTCCTTCATGAGGTTAAAGGTTAAGCCCTTAACCAGAAATGACTAGGGTGGAGCCACGCAAGTCAGGGTCTAGTTCATTTTGCGTGTCTATGTGGTCAGATTAAGAGCACAGACTCTGGAGTGAAACATAGTGGAGGTTGGAAGATCTCAGGCTAACCCTCATAGCCTCAGTTTTCACACTTGAAAAGTGGAAATAAAAATACCTGTCTCGTAGGACTGCTCTAAGGAATACAGATGATAATGCATGAAACCCCTAGTACAAGTCAGTAGTCACTCAAGTGATCAGTATTATTTCATTCTGTGTCAGCTATTGATGTGCTTCTGTAATTCATGTAGAAACATTTGCATTTCAAAGGGATAATAAAAGACTCTCCACCTCTCAGATTTCTACATTCTTAAGGATAATGCAAGAGCTAATAGGGACAAAAGTAACTAGAAATGATCCATTCATTCCTCTTCTAGTAATATTTCCTAGGGGAATAATTTGAAATATTAGCAAAGGTTTATGTAAAAGACATGAATATGCTTAAAAATTACGCTTGCCAGGAGTTTTATGCCAGAGGAAAATTCTAATACTGCCTGAGAAGAATAAGACTTGAAATTTTATCTGCAGTCCCAACTCAGCTACTTTAAAATGCATGCAGAAAAAGATGAGATGGAAAGCAAAACCATGCTTGGAAATTGACCTCTGCCTTCTGTACACTGCCTCCCACCACAGGCTTTCTTCTGTGTGAGGTGCAGGTTTTTAGACCTTCCTTGCGTTAGGTAGAGGCATTGTATCTTCCGGACCCATTGTTGCCTGAACGACTCTCTTGCATTATTCAGAATCTCATCGCCTTATGACTATTTCCTATCATTTGGAAGTACACACAACTCAGCTCTAATGGCTGAAATTAAAAACTGTGTGGTGGCTACAATGGTGCATTGTAACATATGAAGTGGTAGTTATCCCATGCTGAAGAATTTTTTTCTTCTTTGGAATTCTTGAAATAACAACAAAAACCATTGCTTCCCTCAGTTCCTTCTGTTGCCAGTGTTTCAGGAATATACAGATTATTGAGATAACTTAAGCACCAGTGTTCCTGCTCACAAACTTCACCTCCCTCACCCACTGTGCAACTACAAAAATATAAAATGTCCTAAACCAAGGTTTTGATGATACTATTCTCACAACAGATGTTTGTTTCCTAAATAACAAAACCTACATTTTTGTGCAATTTTGCCTTGCAGTCTCAATTGATTAACAAAATCTACCCTGTACAATTTTGCTTTAGATTTGACTCAATGTATCAGCCACATTTGCCCAGAACACAAGATCTCCAGGCACTCTGCATTCCTTTCCATTCCTCTATCAGAAATATCTCTTTACTGCCTCTAATTGGCTGACATCATGCCTTTACATTAAAACACCCTTTCCATCTTTCCTCAGTCTTAAATATTCTGCTTAAACTTGTCCTCGCGGTCCTTGCTAACTGTTCCCTTGCTCCCACATATGACTGCCTGCTGACCTACTGTTTTCCACACGGGGGCCAAACTGACCTTCGGCAATTAGCTCATCTCTCTGCCAACAACTTTTGATGACATCAGAATAAGATCTGGAGGACACAGGAGACACCAGCCACCCGGCCCCAGCCCACGGCTCTCTGAACCACCCTCGCTGTGCTCAACCCGTGCCACGCGTATTCCCGACCCTGGGGCTCCTGCTGTCTCTCAGTCACTTCCAGCTCGTTTCCACCTCTGAGCCTTCACACAAAACATCCTTCTCCCTCATCCACTACACTTCCCAGACTTCTCAAGCTTTCTCTCCTTCACATAATTCCAATGTCTACTCAGGGTTACTTTTCTTCAGAGAAGCTTTCCCTAACTAAGGTCCTGCCCACTTCTTGATGACACTTTATTCTTTCTCCTGTGTTTTTATTTTTTATTTTTGCAGTATTTATGTATATTATTTAGAGCATTATTTCTTGTTGAGAGATGACATATACAAATGGACAGTAGCTGGCTCATATGTAAAAATAGAACTCTGAGCCACAGTCTGTAGCAACTAGCCCAGGAAGCCAACCTATTATCTACAAATCACGATCTCTAACAACCATTCAAGGTAGCAGAACAATAACCCCTGTAACAAATTGGCTTCCAATGGCTGGAATTTGATTAGTAACTGACAGCGTCCATAATGTTTGGCCCACTTCCAATCCAGGGACAACTGGAGAAAGCCAATTATGTACCCCTAACCAATGACATAGGGGGTTTCCTTTATTAGCCTACCTACAGCTTCCCCTTGTCAACAGCCTCCTATCAGAATATACCTGACATCTTCCCTTTTTCTCTGTTTATAAAGCTTTCCTACTTCTCTTCCTGTCTTTGATTCTCTACCAAACACAGTTGATGATGACGGCTGACTACCTTGCTATAGCAAGCGTTGAATAAATAGCCTTTGCTTATTCTTGATGTTGTCATTGGTCTTCATCTATTTCTGCATTGTTAACAACCTATCTCCATCAGGATGTAAATTCCATGAGGACAAAGCATGTCTACCTTGTTCATCACTGACTACCCAGCACATGGAATGGTGTGTAGAACATACGCTCGATAAAAATGTGTCAAATGAATAAATAAATGAGCAGCTATCCTGAACACAACAACCAGAATGTACCCCCTTTTTCCTCTGCAGTCCCATATAATCGGGCCCTTCTCACCTATGGGCACCCTATCAGCCTCTCTCGCCTGTGTGCACCTTGTGTCCTGTATTTGTCCTCTTCTAACTGCAAATTATTTGAATACAGAGAATAGTGCATATAATTTGTTTCATGGCAATAGCTCACACTGTTCTCTAATCATGACTCTGACTCTTTGAGTATGTCAGTCTCATCTCTAAACGGGACCATTCTCATTAATTCACAGTGTCACCTCGGGTGAGCCAGAGCTTTTCTGAACCATAACTTGCCCGTCCATAACAGGAGCCATTTGGACCACACGATCACCAAAGCCCTGTCTAACTCCAACAAGCTTTGATTGTCCTAGAGCCTGAAGGCGAAAGACCAAGAAGGAAAAAGGGTCCAGGTTTCTGAATTCACTTCCAGTTAGTGTCTTTCATTAATATGCACGTTATAAAGTCAGCTGTTATGCATTGCACGTAAATCTTATTTATATTCAGAGCATTGGGGGAGTTTCCGTGTAAAACACAAAAATTATCTAGCATGCCAATGAAGTTTCTGTCCTACGAGAACAATCTGACTTGAAAAATAAGACAACAAAACCAAAGAATTGCTAGAGGTAAAATGTGTCAATATTTGATGGCTTAGGGCAAAGAAACTAAGGGGCTTTCCATCAGACATAAATTAAATCCTTTAATGCAGATATAATTTTACAATCACCACAAATTATGCAGCCCACAAACCAAAAGAAAATGCATTAGTATTAGATGTAGGATTTCTAAGACTTTTGTGTTTAAGTGTTTCTTTAAACAGTTACCTAATATTAATTCATTATGTCTTCAATATATATTTACTGACTACCTACTATATACAGTTCTGGGCTCTGCATTACCAGCTGTGGAGTTTAGCAAGTTATTTAACTTACTTATGCCTCATTCTCCTCATCAGCAGAATGGGGGATAATGATAGTACCCAATTCACAAAATTGTTATGTGAATTAAACGAATTGTTATGGACAAAACTCTAGAATAGGGACTAGCACATAATTAACAATACTTAAGTGATTTATATTATTATTGGTGGTACTGCTGCTGTTTTGTTATTGCTATTTTTCTATTGAAGGCTCTCAGCTAAATGTGTTAGGGAATAAAAACAGAGATGATGGAGGGGAGGGATGAATAGGCAGAGCTCAGAGGACTGTGAGGGCAGTAAGAATACTTTGTATAATACTAATGATAGATACATGTCATACATTTGTCCAAACTCAAAGAAAGTGTAACACCAATAGCAACCCTAATCAAAACTATGGACTTGAGTGATTATGATGTGTCTATGAAGGTTCATCATTGGTAACAGATGAACCACTCTGGTGGGGGAGGTTGATAATCGGGGAGGCTGTGCACGCATGAGAGCAGAGGATATATGGGATACCTCTCTACCTTCCCCTCACTTTTGCTGTGATCCTAAAACTGCTCTAAAAACATCTTACCAAAAAAAAAAACAAAAAAATAGGTATCACAAAACATAATATACATACCTTAGCCCTCAAAAAACTTGAAGTCATGGGAGAGGTAAATGACTATACTAAAAGGTGAAAGGAATAATGCCATATGAGAGATGATGATGAAAAATATCCAGCCTAAGAGAAAACTTATAAGAGTTTACTTGAGCCAAATTGTCGACAATTGCCGGGAAGCAAAATCTCAATGGACTAAGAAACTGCTCCCCAAAATGGCGGTTTGCAGCTTATTTTATACATAAAATCAAAGGAGGAAGGTTACATGAAATCCATTGGTGACTGAGTAAGGGGGTGGGAGAGAGCAAAGTGGGGAAACCTCTGGGATTGGATAAAAGTAAATTGGAGAGACAGGTATTTCCTTTACATAGGTGGGTGCAGGATAGCTAACAGTTAGCTTTTTACAGCACAAAGAGATGGTAATCAGGAGACAAGCATAATAATGAGGAATTTTGCAGTTTTCAGCTATCGCCTGGAAAAAGGATTCAAGATGTTGTCTTAGGTGTAGAAAAACAGAGAGGCCCACTGAAAAGGCACAGACTAACTTTATGAATGAAGCTAAAGATGTGGCTTCCCACCATGGCCCACTTGGTTATGAAAGTTTTTATGCTCACGCCATCTTATGTGGTTCTTTTCAATCTCCTGAGCTTGTCAGGTTTAACCTGTGGCCCCTTTTCCATCCACAGAGATAAAAGATTAAAATACTATGAAAATTAATAAGAAAAAAGGATTACTTGCATCAATTTACAATATAGTCCATACCACAAGATGTGACTTTTTACATGTTTTCTGTCCCTCTTCCCCACCCCTATTGGACTGTCACCTGGAAGATAAGTATCATGCCTGTGGGACCCAGGTGCTAGGGCCTTTCAGTTAGGAAATGTTTGCAGGTTTTGGGGACCGGCCTGCCCCTCCCCCTTGGGTAGGACAGAGGGGAGGAAACACTTGTTCAGGTACATTTCCTGTTATCCTGTTCTGTTAATTGCTTGCAAATATCCTTCCTGCACATGTGTGCTGGCACCATGCACCTGCTGTTTGTATGAGGGTAAAACACCACGCTCCCATTTTGGAGCTCTCGCTTGTTCTCTTTCTGGTCCCAGCCTTGGATGAATAAAGAGCTGTTGCTGCATTTATGGCACACAGTCTGCCTCTTGCCTTCTTTCAGCTGGGCATCTTAACCACCCAGGCGGTCCCTGATTGACACCCCCAGACCCGACAATGCCTAATTCATCTTTGACTCACTTTGTCTTGCACAGACTACAACATAAAGGCTTGATGAAATCTTGATTCAATGAGAGTAAATGTGGCTAAGCTCAGATTCAGACAAATAGCACTTGACTATAAACTGAGCGTCCACGTAGACATGTCTAACAGGAAGTTCGAAATAGCAATTAATTAAAGTTTATTGAGTGAAGGAAGGGCCACATCCCGAGATTTGTGTTGTAAGAAAATATTCTGATAGTTGTCTATAGGATGAATTGGAAAAAAAACCCAATAATCATAAGTCAAGAAGCCATTTAAATTTCCCAGTGTTATTCCATTTTTTCAATTTTCCCTGAGTTTTACATCTTTAATAAGATTTATAGAAGACATTTCACTTCCATTATTGAAGTGATATTACTTGGTTCATTATTAAAATATAACCAGGACATTCTAAATATAAGGCCATTCAGCAGAAACTGAATTTTATCAGCTCTAAGATAACATTCATGGTATAGATACTGACAGAAAGAAGGATATTAGAACAGAGACTTAGCTAAGAAAATTGTATTAAGGACTCTGTGACTTTTTCTGTACATCTAGTCCTCTCTTGAGTATTTGACTATAATTTATAGCCTTTAAAAAGTAATTTAGGGCAATAGCTTCACAGGAACACAGAGAATGGAATTAATAAATCAGCCTCTTCTATGCTGCAGGCATTGCAGAAGCTGAGATTAAAGTAAAATGTCCTCTCTTGGTGATATCTAGCAACACTGCCTCCAAAAATTTTGAGATATCTGCGATGTACCTTCTCACATTGCAAGGCAATTATTTATTTCCTTCTTCCTAAGAAGCTTGAGTAATTGAGTTGATTCCTTATATTTCTAAAAAGATGATGAGACCTTTGTTTCTGGCCATTTAGGAATTAATATTCTAAACCCACTACTCCAACCTACTGCATAAAAAAATAGATATTGGATAAATTCCAAAAAATCGTATTTTTCAAATGCATTGCTAATCTAAAAAGAAAATCTGAGAAAACCCCAAAGGCAAGAAATAATGATGATAAGATAAAAGTGGGGTGATAAAGAAACTGAAGCTGAAAGTATTCTGGGGACAAATACCAATAACAGGAGTCCAGAGCTTTGAGGATGAAAGTCTCACCATGTTGGTAAATGAGGATGAGACTCTGGGCCCCTGCCAGGATGGAAACTGCTGGACATAAGTCCCCACAGAAAGAAACAACTCTACCAGGGTCAAGGGATGACCAGGAAACTCAGCCCTGTAGCAAAGGGAGTTAAGAAGAAAACCTGTTTGTCTCAGCCTTGGTTCCAGGTGAGAAATAAAGAAGAAAACTGGTCTTCCATTCAAAGTTTTAGCCATAAACCTTCCACAACATGTGTCTTGGGCTTGATTTCATATTACATGATGATTTTGGAAAGTATAAGCCAAAATATTAATTAAATTGGACCCAGGGTGATCACATAAATCCTCTGGAGGAAAGCATCCTCCACTTAGCCCCCACAGTCAAATATTATTCCAAAATAATTATCAAATACCTACAAAAACAAGTCATCTTGAGTGAGCATTAGAAACAAAAACAACAGATTTAGATCCCCAAGGATATTAATATCAAAATATATAGATGATAAAATAATCAAGGAATAAAATATTTAAAGAAAAAGAATCAAACCATAGCCAAAGATCAGGAATATATTAAAAATGACCAAGCCAATTTCACAAAAAAAGACAAGTACAAGGTCAAAATTTTTTTAAAAGTCATTGTTGAAGTTCAACACTCATGGGAAGAGTTAAACAGCACATTAGACAAAAGCAAAGAGAGAAATAATAAGCCAGAAGATATATCTGAAGAAATTACCCAAATGCAGCATCAATAAACAAGAGAATTTAAGAGGTACAGAAGAATGAGAAGCTTTAATATATATCTAACCACTGTTCCAGACAGAAAGAATACAGAGATTGGAGGGGGAAAAAAATCTGAAGGACGATATCTAAAATCTTTCTAAAAATGATAAAATATAGAAAAATTCAAGCAGGATTTTTTTAAAAACTAGGAAATCACAACCTAGATATATTATATAAAAAAATGCAGGAAACCAAAGTCTCAGAAAGATCCTTTAAAAGTCTTTAAATAAACCAAACAGAGACAAAGAAAGAAGAGAATTGGTAGCAGAATTAAATTAAAAAGAAACTAGAATAGAAATACAAATATTTTCAATTTATCCCTGTGTACACCAATATGCATGTGGCTCCCCAGTGGGGCCCTCTGAAATAAAAAGCCCCCAAACCAACCCTCATATACATGGAAATACGATATATGACAGAGAAGGCATTGTTGAATAGTAGGGATGAACTGAAGCTTAAATAATGATGCTGGGAGTTCCAGTGAAGATGATGGAGTAGGTAAATGTTGTGCTTACCTTCTCTCACAACCACATCAAAATTACAACTAAACTACAAAACAACCATCATTGAGAACCACCTGAAATCTTGTTGAACCAAAGCCCTACAACTATGGTCATACAGAAGAAGCCATCTCGAGACTGGTAGGAGGGGCAGAGACGCATAACGGGCTGATTCAAAACCCACATGTGACCATTATCAGGACATGTGACAAAATCAGGAGGGATATCTCAGCTGTGAAGGACCACCCCAGCTCACTCTCCCCGAAGAATGAAGGGGTCCCAGTGCCACACCAGAATCCCCAATCCAGGGTTCCAGTGCCAGGGAGAGAAGTGTCCATAATTCCTGGTGGTGAAAACCAGTGGAGATTGTGGCTGAGTGAGGAGGGCCGCTGGAGTCCCAGGTGTTCCTCTTAAAGGGCCCCTGCATAGCCTGAAAGCTCATAATTCACTGCTCTGAGTTCCAGCACTGGGGAAGCTGGAGAGACAACAGGGACATGGGGGGCCAGGGAGAAGGACTAAGTTGTCTGGCTCTGGAGTGAGAGCTGCAGGGGCAGCTTTATCCTGTACTGAGGAGCTGGCAGAAGCTATTGTTTCTTTGTAGAGCCCTCCCCTTTGCGACTGTGCAGACGCAGGTGGCCACCATATCTGAGACTCCATCAAGCTGGCTGACACCATTCATTTACATGCCCTGTTGATTCTGAACCTCTACCTCACCCATCTTTTAGGCACACCCATGCAGCTTCCAGTGGCTTTTTCATACAAACCACCTTCCTAGGCTCACACTGCAGACTTTCTTAGGGTCTTTCAAAGGTTTGCAGAACCCAGACAAGCAGCATCTGGCTTGACATGTCTTGTACTTCTGGCTGAGCAGCCCTGAGCCCGGCACTAGCGGCAGCTGGCCTTGGTTCACAGCCTGGCCTCTTGAGTCACTTATGGGCACATTACGAGCAGTAGTCATCTGCCAATTGCTTTATGGCTCCTGCCGGGTGGCCCTGGGCAGGGCATGGGGTGCAGCTGAACTTGGCCTACAGCAGGTCCCCTCCCAGGGAGCCCTGGGGCTGCTATGCCCAGTGATCAGCTCTAAAAGGAGCCGGAGCATCAACCAGCTGCCTTTAAGGACAACACACCCAAGTAGTGAATTGGGCAGGCATCAGAGCACTGCTGAGGTAGAGTCTACTGTGTAGGGTCAGCCCCTGTACCACAACTCCTTCATTGTAATCACGGCCAGTCCTCGCCACCAATGAGTCCAAGGGTCATTCTCTCCCATTGACATACAAACAGCAACCAAGGCTCAACTACAAAAGAAGTGCACACACAACCCTCAAAAGGGGCTCACCTGGAGTATGTGG
Source organism: Hipposideros armiger (assembly GCF_001890085.2). Taxonomy (NCBI): domain Eukaryota; kingdom Metazoa; phylum Chordata; class Mammalia; order Chiroptera; family Hipposideridae; genus Hipposideros; species Hipposideros armiger. The sequence continues at coordinate 197,842 of NW_017732592.1, forward strand.
CTCAGGTGACCAGAAAAGCTGTGCTACTGAGTTCCACAGCACACCTACTATATAGGAGGTCTGACAATTAAGTTTGTGAACTTGTTACAACAAAGCTGCTAAATTTTTTTTTGTTTACATCAGAGGGATTATTCATTATAAATTTTTACCAACTGGACAGTTAACCAAGTTTACTATTTGAAAGTGCTGAAAAGGCTGGGTGAAAAAGTTAGACAATCTGAATTTTTCACCAACAATTTATGGCTCTTGCATCACAAAAATACCAGTTCATACGGCACTGTCTGTGAGGGAGTTTTTAGCGAGTAAACAAATAACTGTACTGGAACACCCTCCCTGCTCACCTAATCTGGCCCCCAATGACTTCTTTCTTTACCAGAAGATAAAGGAAATATTGAAAGGAAGACAGCTGGATGACATTCAGGACATCAAAGGTAATATGATGATAGCCCTGATGGCCATTCCAGAAAAAGAGTTCCAAAATTGCTTTGAAAGGTAGACTAGGCACTGGCATCAGTGCACAGCTTTCCAAGGGGAGTACTTCAAAGGTGATCATAGTGACATTCAGTAATGAGGTATGTTGCACTTTTTCTAGGATGAGTTCGTAAACTTAATTGTCTGACCTCATAAGGCCACTCTACTAAGAACAGGAAACATAGCAGCCCTACCTAATATATAGAAACAAACACAGAGAGGCAGCCAAAATGGGGAGACAAGGAAACATGCCCCAAATAAAAGAACAGAATATAGCTCCAGAAAAAGAACTAAATAAAATGAGACAAACAATCTATCAGATGCAGAGTTCCAAACACTGGTTATAGGGACACTCAGTGACCTCAGGGAGAACTTCACCAAGACATTGAACACATAAAAATGAAGACAGAAAACATTAAAAAGAACCAGTCAGAAATCAAGAATACAATAACAGATGAAGAACACATTAGGGAATCAACAGTACACTAGATGAAGCGAAGGTTCGAATCAGTGATTTAGAAGATAAGGTAGCAGAAAACACCCAAACAGAACAGCAAAAAGAACCCAAAAAGACAAGAATTTAAGGGGCCTCTGGGACAACATGAAGCATACCAACATTTGCGTCATAGGGGTACCAGAAGGGGAAGAGAGATAGCAAAAATTTGAAAACCTATTTGAAAAAATAATGATGGAAAATTTTCCTAACCTGGTGAAGGAATTAGATATACAAGCCCAGAAAGTGCACAGAGTCCCAAACAATATGAACCCAAAGAGGCCAACACAAATACACATCATCATTAGAACACCAAAGGTTAAAGAAAAAGAGAGAATCTTAAAAGCAGCAAAAGAAAATCAGTTAGTTACCTACAAGGGAGGTCCCAGAAGTCTGTCAACTCATTTCTCAAGAGAAACTTTGCAGACCAGAAGGGATTGGCAGGAAATATTCAAAGTGATGAAAAACAAGGACCTACAACCAAGATACTCTACCTAGCAAAGCTATCTTTTGGAATGGAAGGACAAATAAAGAGCTTCCAGAGTTCAACAACACCAAACCAAAATTATAAGAAATCTTAGAGGGAACGTCTTAAAGAAGTTTAAGACAAAAAAAAGAAAAAAAGAAAAAAAGAAAGAAAGAAAATATGAATAATAAAATGGCAATAACTACATACTTCTCAACAATTACTTTCAGTGTAAGTGGATTAAATGCTCCTATCAAAAGATGAGGGGGTTGTGCTGAATGGATAAGAAAACAAGTCCTTTACATATGCTGCCTACATGAGGCTCACTTCAGATCAAAAGACACACAGAGACTGAAAATAAAGGAATGGAAAAAACATATTCCATGAAAGTGGAAACAAACAAAAAGCTGGGGTAGCAATATTTATACCATAAAAAATAGACTTTTAAACAAAGGCTATAACAAGAGACAAAGAAGGACCCAGTAACCCTACTTCTGGGTATTGATCCAAAGAAACCCAAAACACAATTGCAAGGGGACTTGCTCATCCATATGTTCATTGCAGCATTATTTTCAATGGTATGAAGGCAAACTGCGTATCCCTGAATGGATGAATGGATAAAGAAGAGGTTGTGCATATACAATGGAATATCACTCAGCTGTAAAAAAAAAAAAATGAAATCTTGCCATCTGTGACAACATGGATGAACCTAGAGGATACTGTGCTGAGTATAGTAATTCAGACAGCAAAAAACAAATGTCATATGATTTTACTTATAAGTGGAATCTAAATAACAAAACAAACAAATGAAAAAGAAACAAACTCATAGACACAGAGTATATTTTGATGGTTGCCAGATGGGAGGGGATTTGAGGGTGGGTGAAAAATGGGAAGGGATTAAGAAGCACAAATTGGTTGTTACAAAGTAGTTATGGGGATGTGGGATATAGCATAAGGAATATAGTAAAAAATGTTGTAATAACTATGTATGGTATCAGATGGGTACTAGATCTATTGGGGTGACAGATGGGAGGGACTTTAAATGCAGGGTGAAAAAAGGTGAAGGGATTACAAATTGGTAGTTACAAAATAGTCAGGGGGAGGTAAACAAAAAGCATAGGGAATATAATGAATGATATGGTAATAACCATGCATAGTGCCAGATGGGTACTAGTCAGGATCATCACTTTGTAAATTATATAAATGTCTAACCACTACACTGTATACCTGAAGCTAATATAAAATAATATTGAATGTTAACTCTAATTGAAAAATTAAAAAGAAGATAAAGAGGAATAGGAAGTTCAAAATTCCAGGTATAAAATAAATAAGTCTTGAGGATGTAACATACAGCATAGAAAACATAGTCAATAATATTGTGATAGTGTGGCACAGTGTCAGGTGGTTGCTGTGGTGATCACTTCTTTAGCATAGGGTATATAATCAATAATATGGCATAGTGCCAGTTGGATACTGCTGAATAACTATGATGTACACCTCAAACTAATAATATTGTATGTTAGCTATATTTTAATAAAAATCTTAAAGAAAATATGATGCTGGAAAAAGAATTTAAAAGCCTTTCATGCTAGAATAACTCACCAAACACAAAGAAACTATAATGGGAACTCTATCTCACACCATACAGAAAAATCAATTCTAGTAGTTTAAAGACTTAAATGGGAAAAACAAAATTTAAAAATAATAATCTATATATATGTGTGTATATATATATACATATATATACACACACACACACACACACAAACACACACATATATACTGTATTTCTCCATGTATAAGATGCACCCGTTTTTGAAAAATTTGGGGTCTCAAAACTGGGTGCATCTATCTTATACAGTGGTTGTAGATTTTTTAACTTGCATTTTCCGCTTTTTCACGCTTGTTGTCTTTGCGCTCATTGTTTCGCACTTGTTACCGGTATATTACGGTAGGTTACGTTTTGCCATGTTCTGCCCAGAAATGGCTCAGAAAAGATTTTCGTACAGTGCTGAATTCAAGTTGAAAGTGATCCAGTTTGCAAAAGTGAATGGAAATAGTGCTGCTGAATGTAATTTTGGTCCTCCTCCAACTGAGAAAGCAATCCGAGACTGGCTACCAGAAGAAGAAACCCTACTGAAAACGCCATGGCAGAAGAAGGCCATGAGACGCAATGTATGAAGACAGTGATTCGTCATCAGACACAGATGAGGACAAGCTAATGGTTGGGAGTTTTGACAGTGATGAAGAGCTGTATGAATTTTATGATGAATAAAGCTTGAGTTCAATAACTTTATGTAATACATTTTTTTCAAATTTTGGGCCCCAAAATTAAGGTGTTTCTTATACATGGGAGCGTCTTATACATGGGGAAATATGGTATGTGAATTTCTTCAGGACCCTGAAGCAAGACTTTCTTAAACAAGACAAAAGCATAAATTATGATTAAAAAAATAAACTTGACCCATTAAAACTAAAACATCTTTTCATCCAAATGTATTTTAAAAGAAAATGCAAAATCAAATAACTGAAAAGATATTTTTGCAATCATAGAGCATAAATCAGAATACAAAAAATAGTTCTTACAAATCAAAGAGGAAAAGATAAACAACCAATTGAAAAATGGGCAAAAGGAGAAATATAAATGTTTAATAAATAAGTGAAAATAGAACCAATTTCATTTTCTAACCAGGGATGTGAAAATTAAAACCATGAGAGAAAGTTTTACACACACAAGATAGATTAAAAAAAATTTAAATCTGACTTTAGCAAGTACTGATAAATATTATGAACAACAAACAATATGCTTTCAGAATGAGGTGAATTGATTCAACAATTTTGGAAAACAATTTGGCATTATTTTGTAATGCCCTTTGCCATGATACACATCATACTCTGCTTTAGTGCTTATTCAATAATGAAATTGCTTTCTTTGCCTTGTACCTTCATAGACAGGTTTTTTGTTTTATTTTGTTTTTTTAGCTGAGCCATCCTGCCACCTGTTGGCAACTCAGTGGCAGCTCAGCTCAGGCCGGGAATTGAACCACTGTTGCTCAGCTCAAACTCTTGAGCAAGCTCTTAACCAATTGAGCTACTCAACCGGCCCTAGACAGGTTTTTTTTAATTGGCAGATTTTGTTAATCACGTTTCCTCAACAATAGCAAAAGCAAATCACAGAAAAATACAAGTAGGGCACCATTTATACATAATTCAAAATCCCAGATTGATCAACATATGGTTAAGGATATGCACATGTTTTTTAAAGCTATTCAAAACAATGAAATTACAATACAAAAGTCAGGAATAGATATTATTGAAAAGGAAAAGGAGTTTGAGTGGAGAAATTGTATACAGGAAGCCACGATGTTAATGGTTTCATTCTTTTCAATCTGGGTGGTGAGCACCTTAATATTCTTTGCACTGTTTATATACTGTTATCTGGGTTCAGTTTATGCAACATCCAAATCCACACCATTGCCTTGCTATCCAGACAGAGGAGCCCTCTGAGGTGACACTCCAAGTCTGTCTTGTCTCTCTCAGCATAGTTCATCCCTGCCTACCACACCCCTCATGGTGTACCTGGACCTCAGTCCTGGACATCCCCCATTGCTAGGGCATGCGATCAGTGATGCAGAACAGAAAATGCAAGGGAGTCGGCACTCGGACAATATAAACTTTGCCAAATCGGAGGCAGGACACAAGCAATAATTTTTTTTTCCACCCAGAAAGATGATTTGTTGGACAGAACCTTCATGGTGCCCCTTTGAGGACGTCAGGGCATGAATGAGTGAATGGCTTGTATGAAAGCTGTGAGCAGCTCAGTACATGCTAATTCATCTTTGCTTAGCCTTCTTCCCTGCCTCACACTTTGTTTGGTCTCAAGAAAGCTTTAGCACACATGCTTTTGCCTCAGGCTCTGTTTTGCCAGGAAACTCAGACTAAAAGAAATATACATATAGTTTTTAAAGTTTTATGTGAATTTATATAGTTTTAGGGAATGGTAACACAATCGTTTTACAACAAACAAAAATAACGCTAATGCTATAAATGATGAATACAGAAAAATTGTCCTGGCGAAAATGGGACCCACAGAACAAGTGAAAAAGTTACTCAGGAATGACTACTCAGCTCTAGAAATGAATGGAAGGTTGAGATGAGAGCAGAAAAGATATTTGATGAAATAAATAATAATTGGAGCAATTATTTGGCTCATGTCTCAGCTTTCTTTGTCAAACAGAAATCTCGGCCATTTACGGAGGATGAGAGTGACAGGAAAAAAAATGAGAACTGAAGGAAAGAAGACGTCCTAGTATATGAGTATATCTTAGGCTAACTGTTCATCCCTAAGAAGTGTTAGCGGAGGGCAGCATGAGAGGGCCAACGGGAATCTGAACAGGGCAGGCTCCGTTAGCTCTCTCTCTTCTGCTGGCAGTGATTTGTGGCTCCAGGACAATGGCAAAGCAGCAGCGGCCATTAGGACTGGAGGTCATCCAAGAGTACAGTCCACGTGTATAGTCTGCGGTCATAGATCAGTGCAAATTAAATGGCCTGCCAAGATGGCAACGCAGCACAGAATGCTAACACCTTTTCAGAAAAATCCACCCTGGGGAATATATAGAATCAGGAAGCAAATGTGGATTCCAGAACTCAGAAAGACCAAAGCAAATACACAAACCAAACGTGAAAAACTCCTGGAGAGAATGAAAGCCCTCTTGAATTGGCGAACATAACATGTGGGAGGGGAGGTGGGAAGGTAACAGCTGTAGAAGAATGGTATGAAGGAAAGCTCTTTAAATGTTATTCTTTCCTCTCCCTTATTTTGCCCTGGGCAACCATTGTGTCTACCATAGAAATGAGCAGCAACAGCCCAGGCCTTTGGTGCTGGGAAGGGAAGAGGGCATCCAGGCAGCACAAAAACGGCTGCAGAGTTCGGGGTTGTTAGCAGTTCAAGCAAACAGATGTGCCCCGACCAGATGCCCTACTGCATTTGTCTCCACTAGTGTTCAACGTTTAAAAAAACCAAGAGAGACTGGATCTACCCAGTGCTGTTTCTCTGTGAAGGAGTAAAGGCGGCTCTGGGTATGGTTATTTCAGAGTTTCATAATGACTGATGTTCTCTAATCTGAGGTGCAGACCCCCTCCTCTCCAAACCGTCTCCCAGAATAACTGAGATGAGGGCCTGGACTTCCAGCTCTTCTCAAATTCACATTGCCAGAGGGGACCTCAGAAAACACAGAGACAGAAATAACCAGACAACTGAAGCTTACAATGGCCTCAAATAAAATAGGTTGAATTAGTAACAAAAAATTTACAGCAGAATTATTGAGTCAGAAGGACCAAGAAATGAAGAGTAATGACCCCTTGGAGAGATATTCAAAAAGATATTTGCAATTTGAGGAGAAAAAGTAATCACAAATAAGACCAAGTGTCATATTAATTCCAAAAAATAAAATATTTGAAATAATGAAAACAATACATAACTTAAGCAATATGATGAATATTATTTAAAAAATAAAAACACACCAGAGATCTGGAAAATTAAGTTGAGAAAGTCTAAGAAAATAGCCAAAAAAGAATAAAGATAGAATTTTTTTTCAAAGCTAAAGAATTTGGAAATAGATGTGCCATGATACAGATTATAAGAGTCCTAGAAGAAGAGAAGTAAAAATCTGAAGAGACAAAGTTTTGAAAAAATAATAGAGACAAGTTTCCCAGAATTAAAGAGGGTCGAAAGACCTCAGATCAAAAGGGATCAAGGGACCCCAGAGTGCTAAATATGAGATAAGAAAAAAAAAAAAGAAGCTACAGTAAGACAAATAATAGGACATTTAAAGAACATCAAACAAATAGAGAGTTCTAAAGCCTTTGAAAGAGAGCAGGTGATTATCTACAAAGGAACAAAAATCCTATCTAGAGTGGAGCCCAAGAATTTGCATTTCTAACAAATTCCCTGGAGATATTAATGCTGCTGGTCCAGAGAGCACATTTTGAGAATCACTAATATATTTCACTCAGAAATTGAATATCAAGCAGAAAAAAAGAAACAGATATAGAATATCTGAATAGTATACTAAGCTATTAACTATATAAAGAATTCTATATCTAATGAACAGAGAATACACGTTCTTTTCAAGTACCTAGGGGACATTTACTAAAATAAATAAAGCCTCAATAGAAAAAAGCCTCAATTAATTCCAAAAAATAAATATTGTGCAAACTCTATTTTCCAACCATAATAAAAAAAATTTAATTTCCTTCGAATAAAGCTGGTGGTGCTGCATCTATGAGTTTTTATTTCTTTATTTGTTTGTCTTGTTCCTTTGTTGCCTTCAGTTTTATATCCCACATACGAGTGAAGTCATATGGTTCTCAACTTTTTCTGTCTGATTTATTTCATTTAGCATGATAATCTCAAGATCCATCCAAAAACTCACAGACACAGACAACAGTTGAGTAGTAACCAGGGGAAAAGCGGGGAGCGGGTGGTAGAAGAGGGTTCAGAGGGTCAGATATATGGTGATGAAAGGAGAACTGACTCTGGCTGGTGAGCACATAATGCAATATATAGATGATGTATTATACAATTGTACACTTGAAACCTATGTAGTTTTGTTGACCATTGTCACCCCAATTAATTTTAATAATAAAAAAAAAGCCGTTGGTGCTGGGCTGGAGTCAAGGAGATAATAGTGTTTTTAAGATAAAATGAGACAGAGAAAGAGAGACAGAGAAACACAGGTATGTGTTTATATGGGTTACTTACTATACATACACATATGCCCTAGTTCTGTTTACTGAGAGGCATTAAAAGAAACAAAGCCCTAATAAAAATGAACACATCTAGTCCTCACATCTTAGTTTCCAAATACCATTCTCATTCTCCAATAAAAGGAGCAAGGACTCCCTAGAAAACTGGTTGATTTCAAGGTTAGGGCAGGAAAAACACAAGAGAAGCCAGGGGCGTCTTGTGGTGTCAGGAAGTAAAGTGCTGAAAGAAATAGGATGGTAGCATGCCAAAGAGCACAGGAACAAACATGGATGGCAAAAACAGGATATTTACATAGACTAAAAGATCTCCCCCCCACATACTTAGTAATTTCAAAGGGAAAAAAAAGTTATATTTACGGTAGAAAATCCTGACAAACAGCACCTTAACCAAGTGATCAAGGCAAACATCACCAGTAACATACATTGACATCATGGACCCCTGACGATATATTCTAATAGCTCTCAGGTAGCCTTTCCAGTTATGCATAATCTCATTCTAATCACGTGGAATCATTAGCAAAAGCTTAGATTGAGGGACATTCTACACAAGGACTGACCAGGACTCTTCAAAAACGTCAAAATTGCAAAAGACAAGAAAAGACTGAAGAACCGGGACTGATAGGAGGAACTTCAAAGAGACAGAACAATGTGATGCGAAAGCCAGGATCCGATCCTGGGAACAGAAATAGGGCATTACTGGAAAACTGGTGAAATCCAATTAAGTTCTGTATGTTAGTTGTTGATAGGGTTGCACTTAGGTCAATTTCTTCATTTTGATCGTCTCTCTGTGGTTATGTAAGATGTCGACGTAAGAGGAAGCTGAGTGAAGGGCATCTAAGAAGCCCCTCTGTTATTTCTGCAACACTTCTGTAAGTCTCATGTTACTTAAAAATAGGGAATTAAATATTAATTTTTAATAAAGTCATACCCAAAATCTCAACAAAAGGGAAAGTTATTTTAAATTTATAGATGTGCACCCTAATGAAACTTTCATCACTCAAAGGTATTTTTCCATTTTTAAATTAATAATAATTCAACATATACATCAAATTTTTTCTTTCATGGCTTTTCAAGCCCTATTTCATATCAATTCAAAACCAACAGAAAAACCCAAGAGAAAATATAGGAATGCTTTGTGTTACCAAAATATTGAAAGTAAAACTCTACAAAATGTTTAAGAACAGTATACAGTAAACAGCCTTTGTAATTCTTGTCCCCACTTCACCCACCTGCTCCTTGATGGACTGGGCCTGAGTTAGACTCCTGAGCCTGAAGAAGGCGATGCGTTGACTGGACTGAACCACTCAGACTCTCTCTCTCCAGTAATTTAGAGTCTGGACACCAGACACTCCAGTACCATAATGCATTGGAGCTAAGATGTACATTTTGTCATGCATGTCTAAAATCACAAGGTATCTTATAATAGCTTGTGCATCATATTTGACAGTATTTTTTGCTAGCATTACATAAATTAATGGGGCTTTTTAAAGTACCTGGAATATATAGTACAAATATAGTATATGTCTCTTGAACACTTGGATGGGGGACCATATAGGTCTGGTGCTGCTCTGAAGGGAAAGGAAAGAATGAAGCAAACACAGAGAAGAAAAACCAATGAAAGACCTTGTGGCCCCAGTGAGAGAAAAAAGAACACTTGTGCGTGTGATAGCAAGAACCGCTGCTTTGGCTTGTGACAATATTCCATGTTGCTTATCTAATCTTCTTCATGATCCAGTGGCACTTTCATCATTAGGTTCTGTAAGTTCCTTTCATATTGTTACAATACATCTTTTTATACTAAAAAAAATACACACTAAAACATCTAGGGTATTGAAGAACACCAAGAAGATTAGTCAATCAGCCAAAGTTTCCAGGATTTCAGGAAGAAATTTTACATGTGCATTGAATGTGTTTGTGAAAGGTGCTACTGTTTGCTGTACATTCATCTTATCAAAGTGGTTACTACCAGGCCAAAGATCACAAAAGAATGTTTAAAGATGAAGCCAAATCTCAATAAGAAACAGCAAAGGCAAAAATAAGGAAGAAAATGTAAGAATATAATCGTCTTATGACATAAATTCAATGAAGCTGCTAAAATGCAGCCCCCAAGCATGATGTGTACCCCTTTCTAAAAACACCACTGGGAGAGTAGATTCTTTGTTTCCAATGTTTTCTGCTTTTTTCATAACATTGATGTTTCCAATTTATTTTGTGATTTTAGTTTTTCAATTCTGTAGGCATGGAAAGTGAAGTCTACATGAGGGTTACCTATTCAGTAGCACTGTTATTATGGGTTGACTTGGGTACTTGAATTTAGAGCTGAGAAAAGAAAAATATCCACAGAGCGCAAGTCATTGACACATGGGTATTTTTTTTAATCACATGCTCATATGCTTACTTGTAAATACCTGCATGACACCATTACCATGGAGACTGGGGAGGGTGTGGTGCAGCACACTTCAGCATACAATGTATCTGGCATCACAAAATAAAAGAGAGCAACATCTCAAAGGCAATAATGGGGAGTCCAGTGAACAACTCAGGTTCCAGTGTTAGGAACACTTAGCACCTGCCCTTCCTGCCTTTGTCCTTTTTTTCTATCTCTTGGCTCATGTTCTCCCAAAAGACAGAGCCTGAGACAAGAATTTACATGCAGATAGTGTATTCTAGAAGGTGATCGTAAGAAACAGAAATGAGAGAGTGAGGAGAGGAAAACAAAGAAAGTACAAGGACAACAAATATATATATATATTTTTGGTCTCCCTTTCCAATAAAAAAAATCAGATATAAACAAGTATAGCAGCATTAAACCATTTGACATAGTCTGATTTTTCTTCTTACTGGTGTTAGTATTAAACTATTTACTGTTAACATAATTGTGCACGATGTTACGGTAAGCAAGTAGTTGAAAATACAATCCTAAATCGTTATTGGATGTGGCTGTGATCAAAGAAACCAGTTTGTGATACACAAGACCCTTTCAACAGATGAGCATTTCTCTACATTTATTCTGTTATTATCAAAGGCAGGCCTGAACTTAACAGGGAGAGCAAGGAGAAGAGTAGAGCTGTGCAAAAGTGGACTATACTTGTTTATGGAATACAAAGCTTCATATTCATTCAGTGAGCAACAATTCATTTAACACCACGAATTATGCTATCATGGTATATTAGGTGAAGGAGACGCACACGTAACCAAAAAAAAAACTATAATAGACGTGAAAGTGCTATCATAGGTGAGGGCTATTGGGAGAGCAGAGAGGAGCGTAAAAGATTTCAATGTGCTTGAGGACTTAAGAGAATCTTACGGAAGGTGACTAGGACAAGACACTCTCCTGTGGCCCTCTCCTTCCTCCTCAAGACTCCCATAAGAAGACGAGCAGGGACAGATGCCCCTGTTTGATAGGTGTCTTCAGGACTTAGCTTTGGCTAGTATTTTTGGTATTTAATATTAATTTAATCTCCCTTTTTTTTTGGCTCTTATTTGCTCCCCCACAAAAATACTCATCCGTTTTAGATTGCTTTCACATCAGGTTTATGTATCTCCCAAACATAATCATCCTAAACTCTCCTAAAACTGCTAAAATTTGTGAAATTGTGCGTCAGTGAATGTTTTAAAGGACTGTGTCCATTCTCTTCACTATGTTCCTTCACTCGATTTCACTATTCTGGGGCTGCTTCATAACCCTGCTGCCCACGCTGAGCCAAGCCATCACAAAGCCTACCCTACCCCATTATGCCGAGTGTATTCTCCTGCCCTTTCTTGTTGAGGATGCTGATCAGTGACATTGATGAGAATGATGACAATGTGCTCATGCGTAGTGTGTTTATGTTACAACTTACCAACCACTAGCTCCGCTTAGGCTTTCCTTTTGATGATACACTGATGTCACATTGAATGACAATTCCTCAGTGATGTGCTCCATTTTTCTTAACTCAAGTTGTACTGCATATTTTCATGAGAGTATTAAATACTTTTATTGGTAGGTGACAACAAATAGATGGTGTTTGCTTCTTTTTATAGTCCTTTGTCCATTTGCTTCATTAGAAATTTTTCCATAAATATATGAAACAAACAATGATTCTAATGGTGAAGAAAGATGTATGATATCAAGGGACAATTCATGTTTTTAAAGGAAAAAAATAGATGTTAATCAAACATTTGGAATTGTATTTACAGTGATGCATGATATATTGTCCAGTAGTGCAAGAGCCATCTATGGGGTTTTAAAACATGGCCTCCAATTTTTTTTTTTTTTTACACACCTCTCATTGAAATGTGGTATTGATGTTCCCTTCCTTGAATTGGGACTCTGTGAAAACTTGAAAAATAGAACATGGCAAAAGTGACACCATGTCTGTTTCTGAGCCCAGGCTTTGTGAAACTAGCAGCTTTCACGTCCTGTCCCTTGGATACTAGCTCTTGGAACCCAGCTGCCATGCTGTGGGGAGCTGCAAACAGCTCCCGGAGAAGCTCAGGTAAGAAAGAACCAGACCCCAGCCCGCAGCACTGACTGAGCTCCCAGACAATGTCCTGAACTTGCTAGCCATGTGAGAGAGCCATCTTAAAATTGAATCCACTAGACTCCATCCAAGCAGCACCAGTCAATATCCAGTGGAGACATGCTGCCCCCTGTCAAGCTGTGTCCAAACTGCAGATGAAGGAAGAGGAGGAGGAGGAGGAGGAGAAGAAAAAAAAGATCATTGTTGTTTCAAGTCAATGTGTTTTAGGGTGACAAGTTATACACCAATAGAAACTAGAACACAGAATTTTATAAGACACTTAATAAATTCTAAACACCACATAAAAGTGAAAAGAAATAAAACAAGTGATAAATGCATATGTACATTGCATATGTATACAAGGTCAATTAAGTTTGTGACTCATGTCAGATATGCTTTATACACAGATATCAGTTTTAGAGATGTTCATGAGTTCTCATTATAAATGAGAAGATGGTCACCAAAAGGTTAAGGGATTTGTCCAAAATTAAGAATTTAATAAGGAAGTCATCAAGATTAAAATGCAATTCTCCAGCCTCCCACTTTGATGTCTTGCCAATAGGCTGTGGCCCTTTGCACACAGCCTGTGTTTGGAAGGCACTTGTTTTCTAGGGCAGATCCGCACTTAATTGGCATTCTTCAAAAGATAACTCTAGCGCTAATCCGGGCAAAGGAAACTCACATTATATGGGAGGTCAAATGCATGTCCCAGACGTAAACGTTTGCTTTAGGATCAAAGCTCCTTCTCTAAGCCTTAAGTATTAGTATTTATTAATTATTGGCAACAGAACTCTATCCTAACATCTGGTCAGTACAGTCAATTATAGCATTAAACGAGGACAACAGAACAGCATAAACTAAAGCAATAATAAAAACAATGGCCAGCCAAATTAAAATTTTAAAGGTTAGCAAAATAAATATGTCAGATGATAGGCTCTGGCTGTATGCAACTTGAGAATCTTCTGGCCCATCACTGGAAATAAATTTAAAATAGAAATATCCACCTGTCGTCCCAGAAAATATCACTTGATGTTTCCATTTATAATAAAGTTACTGACAAGGGATCCTACGTAACTGGTATTTCCTGCAGTGCTTGCATCTCGTTAATGTCCAGTAAATACACAATAAAATCAAAGTAAACTGCCAAGTGGAAGAGGTTAGACAAACCTGATAAAGCCAAGTACACAGTGGAGAAAATTAAGTGGGTTGTAAATCGAGTTTGTACAACTCAATGGAAACACCTGGAGCACAGCTCAAGCCTCCCTTCCCCACCAAGCCAGTGAAACAGGCAACTTCCTTCTGCTTCTGACGAGCAAAATAAAATAAATGTTCCCCTCTCCTGTCCCAATGTTTTGGCACATAGGAATCAAATGAATATAGAAATCTAAAACATCCTTCATGTTTACTGGCTATTCTAGTCAAACAATCTCAGCAGCCAATAGACAATGTCCAGGCCTGGATGGATGACAATTTCTTTTTTATATCAAATTCCTCTCTAAAAGCAACTCCTAAGACAGCAATGACAGATGTCTGTTTTCTGGGGATGTTCTCTGCTTTGATTTCTCTGCCCTCAACACAACTGCGTTCTGTCTGTTTCTAAGGAGGAATTCAGAATACATTTTAAGTATCTGTGGACCAAGCTTCTCCCATAAGTTCTGACTACTAGATGTAAAACACCTGTTAATGATTATATCAGATGCTTCATGGATTTGTAGTAATAAAATGGTTAAGAGTTCAGGATTGGGAGTCAAGCAGGCCTTGTTTCAATCCTGGGTATCTTCTATTAACACTATGACATTGGGCAAGATACTAAATCTCTCCAATCTGATCTGTTTTTCTTTAAATAAAATTGGATTAAATAAGGAAACAATTGTGAAGGTTTTTTTTAATTTATCCATGGATGAAGAAATGCCCAATTAGCAATAAAAATTAATCTTGTCAGTCTCCAAGAACCCTACTTTACCTACTGGATAATACCATTTCAAAAAATGTATATGAAATGCACACTGAACATGGCACAGTTATTATTCTATGCAGGGATTTTTTTTAAAATACATTGTCATGATAAACCTTGATGCAAATGATCACATTTTCTGGAAAATATAACCAATGCTTCTTATGAGAAAACATCACCTCATAACAATCGTTGGAAGACAATTCTCTATGGGGCCTTGCACTTTTGAATGCCTTGCAAGTGAGGTATCCTTTCAAGGATGTTTGTATAAAAAATAGCCTTGTGAGATAAAGAGTCTCTCTCCTCAGGAGCAAAGAGTAGGGTTGCTTCCTTGGCAGATAGAGGTAGTGTCTCCCTTCATAGCAAAGGGCAGACACGTTTACTGAACAGCATAATAAAGACAAATGTTCTTTCTGGAGAAAAGGGCAGGCATGCCTACTGCCCATTATAAAAGATTCAGGTTACCTTAACTGAGGGTTCCTTGCCTATAATGCAACTTACTGTGTTTGCAGGTGTATTCTTATTCTCTTCACATCACCTGGTGACAACTGGGGCCTGGGGAGCTGGTGCGAAACACTGAAACCCTGGCTACTGCTATTGCTGTGAGTAATCCATTGTCCTTCATCACTGACCCAGGATGCTTGTTTGTTCCACAAGCATCCATGAAACTGTGATGAGCTAACTTGTCAGTCTGCATGTAGGGTAAAATCTCAGACACTTCACAGTTCTTGACAATAATTTATAATACATATTTTTAATGTTATGCTAAAATATGTGAAATTGAACTTCTAACTAATGGCCACAGAGTTAACTTGGACCACAGATTTCCTCCTCACATACCTAATGAAGTTAATAAAAAGTGGCAGCAATCTACTAAAGAAGTATCGTATTTCCCCATGTATAAGAGGCACCCTTTTTAGAAAAATTTGAGGTCTAAAAACTGGGTGCGTCTTATATAGTGGTTGTAGTTTTTTTTTACTTGCATTTCCCACTTTTTTCGTGCATGTTTTTGCACTCATACAACCACTGTATAAGATGCACCCAGTTTTTAGATGCCAAACTTTTCAAAAAAGGGTGTGTCTTATACACAGGGAAATATGGTAGGTACACTCTAAACTCAGAAGATTTCAGAGAGTAGTAAATCAAGGAGAGCAGGACAGAAGATTCTGGCTCCATATGGCCACTAACCTCACTGCCAGCCCTTAGAAAGGGTAATGGTAAAAGAAGAGAGTACTAGAAACTCTTATTACTGTTGTCGACATGGAAAGTAATTTGTCGGGGTAGAGAGATGGAAGCCCCCAAAAATGTTAAGAAAAAAACCCTCAGGAGAAAAAGCCATCACACCTATGGTCATGCCAGAGCTCAGCTCCTGGCAGATGAATGCAGGATACGGTGAAGCCAAAATGAACAACAGAGCCACAGATAGGGGATTCATACCACTCTATTATATTCTCGATGATGGCTGCTCAAGACACAAGAAGCAAATATCTGTCAATACCCCAACAAGGGGTCCTGCTGCCCCACAGTCTCATTGGCGGCCAGTCGAGACACAGGAAGTAGGATTTGCAGGATCTGCATCATCCCTGACACCCTTGCTTGCTAACACAGCTGCGGCAATTACATACAAAACGATCGTAGTTAGTGACCAATTGGTTACAGCTGATGGCCAGCTAATAACTGAGCCAGCACCTTTCTCCTGGAAACTGCCCTTCTGGCCCTTTCCCGACATCCACCATAGGATATTCAGCTTTGCAGTGAATACCACCAGGATTCATCACGTCCATAACTGTTTTGGGTTGAATTGTGTCCCCCCCAGAAAATATGTTGAAGTCTTAGATCCCAATACGTCAGAATGAGACTTCAATTGGAAATATGGTTGCTTCAGATGAGTTACAGATGAGGTCACACTGGAGTAGGATGGGCTCCTAATTCAATATGACTGAGTGTCCTTATAAGAAGATAAGAAGGCAGAGACACATAGGAAGATGACCATGTGACAGTGGAGGCAGCAATTAAAGAGATAAACCTAAAAGCCAAAGAACACCAAGAATTACTGGCCACCATCAGAAGCTAGGGAGAGTCAAGGAAAGAGTCTACCCAACGTATTAGAGGAAGCACGACCCTGGTGACACCTTGATTTTAGGTTTTCGGCCTCCAGAACTGTGAGAGAATAAACTTCTGTTGTTTTAAGGCACTCAAATCCGCACTTTGTGCGGGCGATTCTAGGAATCTAATGCAATGACCTCAGTGAAGGAACAATCTGAGCCTTGGAGAATATTCCCATAAGAACAGCATACGAAAGCCCGCAAAAAGCCCAAGTTGAAGTCTCCTCAACAGTCCCCCATCTACCATAATCACTCACTCCACCCTACCACCACCCCAATGAGACAGCAAGGGAGGAGAACACCATGTGATGCTCTTCTGCAAATCAGAGAAGATAGGCCTTAGGTGAGTCCCTTTTCCTCACTCCCCATTTTCAATCCATCATCAAATCCTGCTGCCATTCAAGTATATTCAGAGCTCTTCCCCCTTTACCAGCCCCACCACTATCATCTCCCCGACTTCCGCCATTGTCTCTCAACTGAATTCTTGCACCAGCTTTTTTAACTGATCTGTCTCATACCCTTATGTGCCCTTACACTCTATTTCCACACTGCAATAGAAATAATCCTATCAAATGTAAGTCAGATCCTGTCACTCTGCTCAAAATCCTCCAATGTCTTTCTGTCTTTCTCCATGTAAATATCTAAGAACCACGGGCCGGCATAATGGGATCACCCGCTACAAATTGACCTCCCTCCTACTTCCTCTGCACAGGCTTCCTCATTGATCCTCAAAAATGGCAAGCCCACTCCCATCCTATGGTGCGTTCCTCTGCCTAGAACACGCTTCCTCCAGGCAGCGACATGCTTTGCTCCCTCACATTCAACAGACCTCTGGTCAAAAGATCCCTTATCAGAATTGCCTCCCTTAACCACTCAAAAACAATAACCCTCCCTTCCCTACATGTCCTTACCATGCTTTATTTTCCTGACATATGTTTCTTCATATCCACCTAATATAGAGATATGTTGGTTTATATATATATTGATATATGGTTATTGGATTAGTGTCTTGTTCCCCCCATTAGACTGTAAGCCCCATGTGGTCAGGGATTTTGCTTGCTTTGTGCACTATTATATTCCCAATGCTTAGAACAGTGCCTGGAACATAAAACCCACAAACAAATATTTATTATTAAATAGGTGAAGGTGACTTCTATGTACTAGCTAGTGGATATCTTTATAAGAGTAACTGGAAGGTCTAGACAGAGATGCCTTACATACACTAAGATAAAATGTGCTGTAGTTAAAAAAATAAATAAAAATTAAAAAAAGGAATATAGCCTATAGTCCCCAGAAGAGAGATGACAAGAGGTATATCTTATCTTTGAATCAAAATTGTTGCTTAACACATAGTCAATTACCTTTGTTTTATTAACACCACACATTTGTTCTTTTCATTATAGCAATAGTCAGGTCAAAGTGGCAACTTATATTTTTACTCCTATAGTCTATGATATAACTTTTTCTCCCTTGGAATACAACCAATATTCATAATAAGTCACTTAGTCATAATCCCATTCAGTAAGTGCCCAATATGGGGAAATTCATCCTCTGTAAAAATTGACTCTATAGGACAACATCACAAAAGCAATTTCAATATCTAAAATGAATGCAAATTCAGCAAGTAGCTCTCATTCAAATTTGATATTTAACCTAAACATAAAGTGTATTGTATATTTTAATGGTAATTATTTATTAAAATGCCTAGGGTGTTAATTAACCCTCACCAATAATACAATTAATGTTTTCTGTGTCAAATTTACCTTTCTTAACTCTCATGCTCTTAAATGACTATGTATATAGTAAAATAAAAGTTAATATTTTACAATTCCTTCGCATTTTCACTAGTCTCATAAGCATGATACCCCACAAAAAATAATGTTAAGAGACATAAAAGGTAGAGAGTAGAATTTGTAATTATGTTCTTCAAATTATATTCTAAAAGTTTTTGAAAAGAATAAAACATTCTTTCTTCAAAGCCATGATATCAAACTTTGAAATTATGGAAATTAATATAGAATTCAAATGCGTGGCTAGCCTACATATGGCCAATATAAAATTTTCTGTTGCCCAAAGTTAATGTTTAAACTTGCCAAATATAGTGATGAGCCCGGCATAACCACATATATCACAAGCTTAGCAAGGCATTTACAAGTATATAATCTGTTGGGATAAATTATTTCTTTGACTTCTTGGATTAGAATGTTATTGGAACTTGGCATTTGGAGGAAATGGAACTTAATGAACTTTAGATGAATTGGGATATGGGTGGTTGTCGCGAATGAATCATTGTGACAGAGGCTTCTTTCCTTCCTTATTTATTTATGTTTTTTAAATAGGAAAGTAAGCTCGATGAGAGTTAGTTTATTTTCATCAAAAGCCCAATGAAAATTTGCAAGGTGAGTGGGAGTAAGAGACTGTTTTGATGAAGAACTAAAAGGGTTCACTTGCTGAACCCTAGATATCCAGCAGATTGCCAAGAATTTAGAAATATAACTCTCCTTAGCATTTTACAAAAGAAACTTGGAAGCAATTTAGAGTACACTATTTCTCCAAAACAGTTCATCAGTCAAAAGCAGCCTAATTTCCCACTGGCATACTCTCAATTTCACCGAGGGAATTATCTTTCAGTTCTCAGGCATAAGAAGAAGGTTTAACTTGAATTTCTAAGAAAGGAGCTTCAAAGCAAAATAAAAATGGTGCAAGTGCAAAATTTTGGACCTCAAATCAAGAAATACAAATTTTAAAATCAAATGACCCCTCTAAGAAGAATTTTATTTGTAAGAGATAATTTCCATGTATCCAATGTCAGAGTATCATTATTCTTAACCAAGGAGAAAATTTTTATTCTTCCACCTGCTCATTTAATTTCCCCTCCTTCCTTTTCTCCTGCTCCTCTTTCTACCAGCACCACAGTTGTAAACTTGCATCCCTATCCATTTACCTTTGAATTATAGGGTAACAAAGCTTCCATTTTAGTCCCTAGAGTAGGCACAAAAATCACTGCTTATCACATAAGCAATTAATCTGAGTATGTCACATAATATCTGAATATCCATGGGGAACTAAAAAAGTAAATCAAGAGGAACATCTTCCTGCTGCAAATTTTTCTATTCTTCTCTATCCAGATAAAAGAACCACGCTTATTAATCACTGAGATATTAGTAATTTAAAGTAACATTATAGCAACAACAGATTAATATATCCAGTCAAACTAATTTTTGGTTGTCTTTATTTTAGAAAAACGTTTCTAGTTTATTTTGGTAATCTTTATTTTGGAGGTACTTTGCTAGTCTGTTGTGAATGTCAGTAAATACAAAATAAATTTTAAAAAATAAAGTAACATGATAATCCAACGGACATGCTCCAGATAAAGCCCACCTCATTTTAATTCAGCATGGCAAACGAGATCTAGCTGGCAGTTTAACCCTCCGTCGGGCACAACTGATCTCACAGATTCATTGCACAGTAATAGACAAAGCTTAGACTGATTTTATGTAATAAACATATATTGTTTTTACTTTGTGGCAAATTAAAACTTCATTCTGAGTAAATAATAAGCATGCTTACATGTTATTTTCATTCATTTCCAATTTAAATAAATAAATGTCATACACACATCTAGTAGATGCATTGTGCTGCAACTCATAACGTTCGCATTGTGCTCAATGGAGAGTTAAAAGCCCTCAATTTAGGAGATTCAAGATGGCAGAGTAGATACACACTGTTCCTGCTTCCTTCCATGAACACATTAAAATTACAACTAAGTGATAAAACAATCAACCTTCAGTCATCTGAAGCCTGGCTGAACAGAAGTTTTATAACTAAGGATATAAAAAAGAAGCAATGCCGAGACTGGTAGGAGGGGTGGAGACTAAAAGCGGGCTGGTCCCAAACCTCCGTGTAATGGGTGAAAACTGGGAGTGATACCAGCCTTGGAAGTTGCCCCCAGAGGAGCAAAGGACCCCAGCCTCACTCCAGGCTCCCCAAACCAGAGTACTGCTGCCAGGAAGGGGAGCCCCCACAACATCTGGCTCTGAAAAACAGTGGGGATTCTAACCATCTGGGTGAGACGGAAGGCTGTGGGAAACCCAGACGTCCTTGTAAGTGAAACTTGCACAGACTCACTCGCTCACAGGCACTCACCTTGGGCTCTGGCAGAGGGACTGTGACTTGGAAGGCATCAGAGGTATACAGGGAGCAGATTGAAGTGTGTATCTTTGAGGCCAGGACTGGAAGACAGTCCAATTTTCCCAGTGAGGAGGTCCTCCTCCTGTGCAACCGGCAGGCAGCTGCCATGTTTAATTTGTTGAGCCCTCCCCCTACACTTACAGCCAAATGTGAATCCAATTGGTCTGGTGAGCTCCACTGCTAAATCCTGCTGACCCTGCCCCACCCAATATCCCCAACACCTGAGGCACTTTCTCCACAAGCAATCAGCCCTGCCCACGTTGCACTCTTTCTTAGAAAACTATCAGAGTTAACAGGCCCCAGGTGTGCCACAACTGGCCTCAGTGTGCTCTGAGAATTTTGCTGAGTAGCTCCAGGCTCAGCACAGGCACCAAACCCGAGTCTACATTAACCTGGTGACCACAGTGCTTCCCACTGTAGTGACGCCCTGTGACTGTGCCTCATCCAACATGCATACCACACAAGGCTTTATCAGTGGCTGAACTTTAAGGGAGACAGCAGGTGGCAGCAGAACTCAGGGTGACCTGATTTTTTGCAGAGCTACCGCAGGCCTGGTACAGGTGGCAGACATCCTCAGTTCACAGAGTGGTCTCTCCCACGTGACTTCAGGTTTAGCACAGTCAGCAAAAAAACACAGATTGCTTTGTAGCTCCTCCCAGGTAGTCCCCAGCTGGTCACAGGCAGTAGGTGGCCTGGGCCTGCACCAGAGACCCTCCCAAGAGGCCACAGATCCAACATACCTGAAGGTTAGTTTCAGACCACAGCAGAGCACCACCCAATTAGCCCCACAAGCAGCACAATAAAAGGGCAGTCTCAACAGTCACCAGAGCCTGCTGCGGAAAATCACATTCAATGGGGTAAGCCCCACAAAGCAGCCCATAAGCTGTGGATGTGACCAAAACCCACAGCCACTCAGGCTGAGGGTCAATCTCACCCACTAACAAGCCAATAGCAATCAAAGCTCAACTGTATCAGAGGGGCACACACAACCCACACAAGGGGCACTCCTGGAGCACCCAGCACAGGTAACCAGGGAAACTGTGCCCCACAAGACACCTACTATATACGGCCACTTGGCAAGACTGGGAGATATAGCAGATCTACCTAATACATAGAAACAAACACAAGGAGGCAACCAAAGTGAGAAAACAAAGAAATACATCCCAAATAAAAGAACAGGAGAAAACTTCAGCAAAAGAACTAAATGAAATGGAAGTAAGCAAACTATCAGAAAGAGTTCAAAACAGTAGTTATAAGGATGCTCAAGGAACTCAGTGAGAATTTCAACAAAGAAATAGCAGGCATAGAAAAGGACATAGAAACCATAAAAAAGAACCAGTCAGATGGGAAGAATACAATAACTGAAATGAAGAATGCACTAGAAGGAATCACTATCAGACTAGATGAAACAGAGGACTGAATCAGCAATTAGGAAGACAAGGTAGCAGAAACACCCAATCAGAACAGCAAAAAGAAAAAAAAATCCAAAAAAATGAGGACAGTTTAAGAGATCTCTGGGACAACATCAAGCATAACAACATTTGCATAATAGGGGTACCAGAAGGAGAAAAGAGAAAGCCAGTGATTCAGAACCTATTTGGAAAATAATGATTGAAAAATCTTCTAACCTGGTGAAGGAAATAGACATTCAAGATCAGGAAGAGCAGAGAGTCCCAAACAAGATGGATCTAAACAGACCCACACCAAGACACATTATAATTAAAATGTCAAAGGTAAAAGACAAAGAGAATCTTAAAAGCATCCAGAGAAAGGCAACTAGTAAATTATGAGGGAGCTCCCATAAGATTGTCAGCTGATTTCTCAACAGAAACTTTGTAGGCCAGAAGGGATTGGCACAAAATATTCAACATGATGAAAAGCAAGGACCTACAATCAAGGGTACACTACTCAGCAAGGCTATCACTTAATATAGAAGGACAAATAAGGAGCTTCACAGACAAGAAAAAGCTACAGGAGTTTATCACCACCAAACCAGTATTATAAGGAATGTTAGAGAGACTTTTTTAAGATGGGGAAAAAAATCAAAAGTATGAATAATAAAATGGCAACAGCTGCATATCTATCAACAATTACTTTCAGTGTAAATGGATTAAATGCTATAATACAAAGACAGAGGTAGGCTGAATGAATAAGAAAACAAATCCCTTACATATGCTGCCTACAAGAGAATCACTTCAGATTGAAAGACACACACACATATAGAAAGTAAAGAGATGGAAAAAGATATTTCATGAATATGGAAACAAACAAAAAAATATGGGATAGCCATAGTTATACCAGACAAAATAGACTTTAAAGCAAAGGCAATAACAAGAGACAAAGAAGGACCCACTAATCCTACTTCTGAGTATTTATCTGAAGAAACCGTTTGAGGTTTCAAAATGCTGATTAGAGGGGACGTGTGCATCCAAATGTTCATTGCAGCTTTGTTTGCAATGTCTAAGATGTGGAGGTAGCCTGGGTGTCCATTGATGGAAGAATGGATAAAGAGGAGGTGGTACATATATACAATGGAATATTGCTTTGCCATGGAAGGGAATGGGTTCTTGCCATCTGTGGTGGCATGGATGGACCTGGAGAGTATTGTACTGAGTGGAGTATGTCACACAGAGAAAGATAGATGTAATGTGATTTCACTTATATGTGGAATCTAAAAAACAAATAAACAAAACAGAAACAAACTCATAGATAGAGAAAACATTTTGATGGTTGTCAGTTGGGAGGAGGTTTGGGAGTGTGGGTGAAAAAAGGAGAAGGGATTAAGAAGCACAAATTGGTTGTTACACAGTATTCATGGGGATGTAGGGAATAGCATAAGAAATATTGTCAATAATATTGTAATAACTATGTGTCAGGCTGATACTAGATTTTTGGGGATAATAGATGGGAGGGGATGGGGGGCAAGGTGAAGGAATTAAGAAGTACAAACTGATAGTTACAAAATAGTCATGGGGATGTGAAGTATAGCACAGGGAACACAGTCAATAATAAGGTAATAACTATGCATAGTGCCAGGTGGGTACTAGACCAGTCAGAGGGTTCACTTCTTAAATTATGTAAATGTCTAACCACTATGCTATATACCTGAAGTTAATATAAAACAGTATTGAATGTCAACTGTAATTGAAAAATTAAAAAGGGATGGGGGAAAGGTGAAGGGGAATAAGAGGTTCAAAGCTCCAGGTATGAAACAAATAAGTCATGGGAATGTAATGTACAGCATGGGGAATACAGTCAATAATACTGTGATAGCATGGTATGGTGTCAGATGGTTGCTGGACTTATCACGGTGATCACTTCTGTAGGTATATAAATGTTGAACAACTATGGTGTACCCCTGAAACTCATATAATATTGCATGTTAGCTATATTTTTAATAAAAATCTTCATATTAAGAAAAAAGCCTCCAGTTTTATTCCCCTGAAAGGCTTTTCAGAGGCTGACCCTGTCAACTTATACTCACACGTTCAATCATACACATCATTTGGTTAGCAGCTTCTCAAACACAAGCAGGCTAAAGTCTGTCATTAACTTCCAAATTTTCTCTACTTTCAATCTGACTTGGCTGCACAGACTATAGGAGAGACAAACCCAGATGGGCCACTGTTCTAAATGATGCTGGGACTGTCACCCAAATGTTTGCTCTCCTTGTGGGAGGATATTTCTGGAGGTGGAAATCAAAAAGATGGGTAGGGAGGTGGGAATGCTAGCTGGCCAGTGAGACTAGAAGGTTGTGCCTTCTATAACCTTTTATCACATGACTAATCATTCCAAATTATTAATGAGTTGCCCTCCCTAACAGGCTGCCAGCTGTGGAGCCAGACCATCTGGGTGAGCATCCAGCTTCTCCACTCTTGGGTAAGTCCCTTGTTCTCTCTGTAAATCAGTTTTCACATCCATAACATGAGCATAATACTTACTAACCTCATGGGATTGTAATGGGTAGTTGAATCAATTCTTACAGAACAAAGCCTATCAGATACTTGGTAGTGGTCATGGTGGCAGTGGTGAGAGGGACCAGATATTCCTTGTGTCTGTACTCCAATGACTCACTTAGTGTTTAATCCATGAGAGAGACTTGAAAAGCATGCTCATGTCTCAGCTTTGGACAAGACATTCAAATTCTTTGAGCTGTATAAAAGAAAAATGTGATGGGGATGTGGGGCGATAGCACAGATGAAACAAGATTAGCAAATATCAGTAATTCTTGAATCTGAATTTCATGGGGTTTCTTTATAAAATTTTCTTTATTCGTATGCATGTTTGAATGTTTCTAAAGTAAAAGTCAAACACAATTATCTGAGCCTTGGTTCCGTGACCTGTAAAATAATAAAAACAATAGCCTTTTTGCTGAAAAGGATTAGAAATATGTGAAGCATTGGGTAAGGGCTGGACAACTGGTAACTATTATTTTTATTCCTCCTAGGAACTGATGAACCAAACTGGCATACCAGTTTGAGCCAGTAATATCTAAATGCAGACACTTTTTTCCACGGTTTATAGCTTAGTTTTTGGAAGGTCAAGAAACTCCATTATATTAATGCACTCAAAAGACTTTCTCAAAATCTGATTTAAACTAACTAAACATGTAAAAGCTAATACTGCACCAACTTATTGATTTATACTGGAGCTGTAGGGAGACTCAATTAGTAGTCAGGGGAGCCAAAATTCTAGAGCAATATGATCTCCATCGGCATTTCCTTGACCAAGCAATGGTAATAGACTGGAATTCAGTTGAGCTGATGCTAGTAATTAAGCTACACTTGTATTTCATTGCTCAGGCTCTCCTAGAGTAAAAACAGGAAACAAACAAAAATTTCATCTCAACTTCCTTCCCTTTTCACATACTGTCTGTCCTACCTTCTCTCATGCTTCACCTTTATGGCATCATTTCTTGAGAAAATGTCCTGCTCTTAAACCCACTCTAATTTGGCTTCCACAATTTGTCAAAACTACTCTCCACCCTCAGGTCACCAATTACCTCACTGCCTGTTAAATGTCAATAATACAATACTTTACTCTTAGAGGTTGTTGCGTTTTGGTTTTTTCTCCACATCTCCACATCTTTCTACACTGATGATCCCTTCCAAGGCCATCTTTTCCACAACATCACATTATTCTGGTTATTTCTTCACAGATGGCCTCACCTAGCTCATCCGCTCTTCACTGCCTTTGGATGGGATCATTTGGCTAGGCACAGTTCTACTCCATTCTTTCACCATTATATGCTCTCTTCCCAGATTCACCAATATTTACCAAATTAACATTTTTTATTCAGAACTCGTCTCTGAATTTCATATCCACATAACAAGTGCCTACTGACCTCTTCTCTAAGATGTCACAAAGTTACTTTGCAATGTATACCGAACTAAATTCCTCATCTTCCCCTCAACCCAACTTGCCTCCTGTGCATCTCACAATATATCCATTTCTTCCTGCCAAAAAAAAATAGTGGTTTCCTTGAAATCTCCTTTTCATTGATTTCTTCATTTCATTCACATATATGAATTGTATATATGTGTGTACATGTGTGCACGTGCAGGCACGGGCCTCCTAGGAGCATTGCTGAGTAGTTCTGAGTACCTGTTTGAGATTTATGATAATTAAGTTAAAGTGAAATCAATCAAAAGAGTGTGTGATTTGCCCTAGAAACATTCATCTGCTTAGAGCAGGTACAGAGGTTGAACAGTTGAGTTTAATTGGGGTTGGGTTTTGTAAGGTGAGTATATAATGGAAGAACAGAAGGGCAATGGGTTGGAGAATTGCAAGAGAGTGATTAGAATGATAGATCAGAAATGTATGTTGAGTAGTAGAGAAGTTAATATTAAAAGGAATAATGGTTGATAGAAATAATGGCGAGATCAGTGGACTAGAGCTCACCATGGGGTCAAAGAAAATGAATAAAACAGATTGGAGATCATGAATGGGATGCTTAAAATCAAGGAACTGTGAGGCTAAGTGTTGAAGAAGTGCAAAAACGCATGGTAAAGTAATTGTAAATCATGGTAGGGGAGAAAGGCAAACAAATGGACAATCCATTCATTTTCACCACTGCACCCCTGCTGTAACCATGTATAAAAATGTCCAGTAATACACCAGTTTAATACAAGATAGATGATAATTTTCATATGTACTTCTAAGAGCAGGACTAGAGTTATTTCTAAATTACCTAGAACAGCATTTTTCTTTTTTTAAATAGGGAAAACAACAAAAATAATTATACCTACTGAGGATAATATCAAGGTTTGTTGGAGTCTCACATAAAAATAAATAAAATTAAAATGCATATTGCATTTAAGATGCACAGTGGTAAAATTCGGTACATGTAAAAAATCTGGGAGCAACAACTAAAAAATATAAATTTAAAAATTATATATCTAAAATGATAGCTCAAAAGGCAAATGGGGATAAGCAACATAATTCTCAATATATTTTATTCTTCAGAAATACCTTACACATGACATTGTAAAAGAATAGCTAAAAAAAAAAAAAAAGGATGATACCGCCTCAAAGATTAAAATTTAAAAAGGTAGTATGTAGACCTCCCCCTGGTGTGGAAGATGTGGCTTAGTGCCTCTCACAAGGTCACAAGGCAACAGAAACAATTATGTCTATGATTTGTTTCTTTTTTAACCAAAAGTACCTGAGTTGGCAAACGAATAAGGTAGTAGAAACTATTACAAAATTGGCCAAGACAATCTGGCACATTTTGAAGATATACTAAGTGCTCATAATTGTATTATTTATGGTGAAGTGCTGCAATTATACTTTTTTATATAAAAGACTTTCAGAAATAAATGTTTTGTTGTGTATAATAAACAATAATATTTCAAAACATCTTTTAAAAACCACAATGCTTCCCCATCACCTCTAAAGTGTATTTAGCTCTATATGAATATGGTTGTATGATCCAGTTATGTTAAGGTATTTCACACACTCTTCAAAATTCTCTAAATTAGTGTTATTAGATTGAATGTCAGCACTACTGCCTAAATTACTCGGCATAACATATACCAAATCTAGCAGTATAAACATAAATAAACATGTTTTATTAATGATGATATAATATTTAAGCTTATAAATTGCAGACAGAATTATTAGTTTTAAATGTCTACCAAAAAAATGCTTCTAAAGAAGAGAAATTGTTTAGCTGCCCTACAAGCACATTCTTTGAAGTTTTATCATCCTTTTTAAATTACCAGATTTGGAGGACATGCCATGCCAAATCCGAGCTATACAGATAAACTCTTCAAAATATAGGTTTTACACTGCTTAAAATTTTTTTTATCTCATTGTAACTGTAACAGACCAATAATGGGTATGAAATCCAAGATCTGAACATCATATCTTATCATTGCTTCCCCTGAAATTTAATCACAGAAACAGCAGTGAGAGTACACAGATTGATCTTTCCTATTTTTTGATACTATATGAGAAAAAGGCATTTTTCTAAGGTAGCAAAAGTCCAATCATAACATTTTTCACTTAAATTCAACATCTCAAATTGCAACCTGGAGGTGAATCACAAAACCGTTATGATGCCTATAAGCTTCATATATCTCAAGGAGATGGGCCAAAATGTCCAATTTTTTAAAACAGTGATATTTCACAGGTGTCATGAGCAAACAGAAACAGAAGGAAAAGCCTTAAAATGCAAATGATACTTCGTGAGATTTTTTTTTAAGCACTAAAAAGGAGATTGGAGGAGGAAATAACAGAGATTATAGAAATGAGAAAATAATTAAAGTGGTTTCTCTTCAGATGTCAGGTGTTACTAATGCTACTTAAGATATAACATCAATCACTCAAGAAACTCTTTTTAAAAATATATCCTAAATGGTTAAACCTAAAACTTAGAGAAAAATAGCATTTCAAAAGTGGAAATCATATTTTCCCTGCCTTTCCATCATTTCACTTCTTGTTATCAAAGAACAGAGAGAGGAAAGTCACATCTCACACCAGGTAAGTTTTGCTACTTAAGTCCCCAAGAATGTTTTGGTGGCCATGATAGATGGGTCACGGGGAGGATGATTTATGGCTGGAAAGTGGCTAAATGAAAGTCAAGAATTACTTATGATTCTGGCCCATAACTTCCTGTCCAAATACCGTAGAAATATTGTCTTGAAATCTAGCCATCTGATATTTAAGGAATAAAAATATATTGTCCTAACTAGGTAACACACATGTACTACAGGACCAGTTGGTCCTACCCACAAGGCATTACTATTGTGAAACTAACACCATGTACCATAATAAAAGGTTTTGATGAATTAATAATTTTAATTAAAGTTGAATTTCTTTATTTTTGTTATTTTGATATGATCAAGCTAATTCCCCTAAAATAACATATGGAGGTAGAGAACAAACTAGGTATGAATAAAGCTTCCAAACACACTTAATTCACAGTTGAGTCACATTCCATACTAATTCTCTGGGAATACATTCCCTTGACTCACTGTGTTACATTTTTTAAAAGTATTTGGTCTGTATTTGTTTCTAATTGCATAGATGACTGCAATGTAACACTAAAACACATTTCAGCTGAGACTCAAAAGCAGTGTTTCTCAGTGGCGATACCACTGATATTTGAGGTCGGACAATTCTTCGAACCTGGTCCACGAAATCCAGCCTTGACGTCTCCGAACTGGAGCAGAGGCCGCAGGGATGGGATACCAGAGAGCTTGGCTTGCAAGGGAAAGGCAATGTGACCAACACATCACTCGCTGCTCTATCTCATTCCTTCAAGTCACCCACCACGCCCACAGGCAGCTACTGATCTACTTCCTGTCACTATAGATTACTCTGAATTTTTTAAAGAAATTTATATAAATGAAATCATATAGAGCATGATATTTTTAATCTGGCTTCTTTCACTCAGTATAATTATTTTGAGATGAATCAATGTTGTACTGTGTAACAATAGTTCATTCCATTTTATTGCTTAGTAGTATTCCATTATATGGATACACCACAATTTGTTTATCCATTGATAAGTTGATGGACATTTGGATTGTTTCCAGCTTTTGGTTATCACCAATAAAGCCTCCACGAGCATTCATTTACAAATCTTTGTATGGATATGTGCTTTCTTTTCTCTTGGGGAAGTAGCTAGGAGCAGAATTTCTAGATTATATAATAGGTATGGTTTCACTTTGTAAGAATCTGCCAGTTTCCCAAAGAGGTTGTAATATTTTACATTCCTCTCAGCAGTCTATGAGGGTTCCAGTTTCTTCATGTTCTGCTAACATTTGCTATGGTCACTCTTTTTAGTTTTATCCATTCTATTAGATACATAGTGGTATCTCATCAAGATGCTTTTTGTATTGCCCTAAGCACTAATTATGGTAAGTATCTGTTCATATATTTTGTATGCCAATTGTATATCATTTCTAGTGAAGTGTCTGTTCAAATTTTTCCTATTTTTTAATTATGATGTCTGCTTTTCTATTGAGATTTGAGAGTTCTTCATACATTCTAGATACAATTCCTTTATTAAATATATGACTGCAAATATTTTCTTTTAGTCTGTTGTCTTATATTCTTCTCTTCATAGAATTTCATTAAAGAGGATTTTAATTTTCATGAAGTCCAATTTATCAATATTTTACTTTATAGATAATACTTTAAGTCTCATATCTAAGGAATTTTTGCCTAACCCAAGGAAAAAGTATTTTCTCTTAGAAGATTTATAGATTTGGGTTTAAGATTTAGATCTATAATCCATTTTGAATTGATTTTTATATATAGCACAAGTAATGAATTGAATTTCTTTCTTTTCCCTTGCAGATGTATATCTAATGGTTACAGCACAACTTATGGAAAGATTATCCTTTCTCCACTGTTCTGGGTTTTTACATTTGTTAAAAAACAATTGTTAACCTCCAGTTTCTGGTTCAGCATGACAGGAGCTTGGAAGTTGTCGCTCCCACCTCACAAGAAAAAAGCTTAATAAACTGAAAGCAACAACTCTTCTTAGATGCATCAGAGAAGTGAGCTCATAAGGAAAACAGTTGTCCCAAATGTTACAGAGGGCAGACAGGCAGATACAGAGACACAAAACTTAACCAAAGCAGAAAATTCCACAGAAACCAGCACCAGTGTAGAAAAATTTAAATTGTAATTGACAAAGAACTAGAGGCTCAGTGTCCACCATTTTCTCACATTGATCAATGCTCTACTACAATATAAGCTCTACTACAATATAAACATGTGAGAGGGTCCTCTTGCAGATCTCAAGGGTTCTTTTCTTTGTGCAACTCTTTCTTTTCCAGGACTCTGTCCTGTGGACTGTAGCTGATTTGGTCACCTTGAATTCTCAGCTCTATTTCTTCATTTCAGGGAGTCCATTGGGTTCTACCTGAGTTACCCCACCCTGCACTATACCTGGAAATTCTCTCAAGGCTACCATAAAATCACAGGGCTCTCAGTTGTCACTGTACTCCATGCCTGATGCCCAATGCCTTCAAAATTATTTCCTATATTTTGCCCAATTTTTGTTTGTTCATTTCAGGACAGAAAGTAAATCTAGCAGGAATAAGACACTTCTAATTTCAGAAATTTATGACTTAAGTGATAGTAGGACTTTCAATTTCTTAAAAGTAAGTATGTATAGATAAGGGCTCCCAGAATTTTTAGCTAGGGAAGAGGATAAATGAGGCCCACCAAAGAAATGTGGAGAGACTATTAAGAAAAAAATAAGATGGCCTTTGCATTACATCCCACAAGCTGTTCTTATTCATGGTACCAGTTATTCAACTGCTGGAAAAGCTTTAATGACCCTGAGTATGGGATTCGCTCGTTCATGCCATCCCCTACTGCTATTGGTATAACTGCAACCTCTCTCTATTCAACGATAATTATAAAACTTTTTCACAAAATGAGGCATTTAGTTTCTTCTTCTAAGGTCTTCCAGGCCACATTTTCTGCCCATCAGCTGTAAAGGAAATCTGTTACAACACCCTGGTCATATTTAGTGCTCTCACAAAAAGATTTGGTAATGGAATCAGACTTTACTCAGCAAGTTGTTTCTGCAGGGTAACAGGCAGGGGATTTTTACAACATTGCCAAATTGGATTTTAGCGCTCCGCACACTGTATTTGATATTCCTCTGACATAAACCTATCTACTCTGTGTATTTGACTACATGGAACCCCTGAATAAAAGGTTTCAGTCAAGAATTTTTTTTGTACTGCAGCAATAAAATGTTTGCAAAGGCAAGAAAAACATTTATTGGTAGGCTCATTATTGCATAAAAAGGGAGCCTTGAGCCCCTTCCTTCCTTGTTTCTAGATTTTTCAGAATTTTGACTGCACTTAAAGCAGCCTAGATGTGTTTAAACATGTGTTGCTTCAATTAAAATATCTATTAAGTATCTATCCAGTGGACTACACTGTGCACGGAGAATATAGAAATGAAGTAAACCAGTTCTGCCTTTACCGTGCTTATAGTCTATTGTGGATCCATAGAACACTAAACATTGACTGTAGACAGAATAATGTGTTTCATGCGTGTATTTGTTATTATATTTCAAATATACGTAGATTTTAGAGATTAATACATCATAAATCATTTTAAAGTATCTTAAATTAATAGCATTTTGCCATGTCAACCATCATATAAATTCTAAGTGATATAACATTAATGTTCCTATTCATTTCTTTCTTATTTAAAAAAGAATTCCTCATCGAGAAAAAGTTAAAAACCACTACATTAGTCCTTGAACAGTAAAATTTCCATTCTATTATACTTTGAACAGAAAAAGTAGTCTAATATCTTCTCCATAATTGTTCAAGACTACAGCATTGTACAAAAAAAGAAAAAAACACCCCACAAAAATATGAAAAGCCTCAAAAATAGTATATCATTATCTGTACCCCAAAAACAGAATGCCTGAACTTAAAAGAACAAAAAGTTCTAATACTGACTCTGAAGATACCCCTCACTCTTCTCTCCCAACATCAACAACATCCACTGTTGCAGCCCCTTCACACAAAGAACTAAGACGAAGAGTTTGAAAAGAAATGTAACCTGTTGTGTTTCTTCCCAACTATTAGCATGCGTCTTTTAAAGAACTTGGCAGAATAAAAGTGAGGCATGGATATTTTAGGCAAAATATTCAAGAGCCATTCTTTAATCAACTTCACCAAAGATACTCAACATTATACACCAGTAATTAGCGTGTAGAACTATTTGCTCAGTTATATTAAAGAATGTCAAGACTTCCATTATTTATAAAGCTCTATTTTTTTTTTTGGCTTTCCATTTCACTTGCTCAAATTGGATTCTGAATATATCTAAAAGTATCTAGCTCTACTATTAGAAAAATCATTTCAAAACTCCAGGATGTTTTCATTGCTATCAATGGTTGCCTAAATAGATACTTACGACGTAATCAGAAGTGGTTAATCTTGATGAACACTAAAATAATGTCCCTCCAAGAGAAACAGAATGCTAGCTGTTGGCTGACCTTCGATCCACATAATTTCCCTTAGTCTTTTATCCTAAACCAGGAGAAAAGTTAACTGCACAGGTAGACCTGTCGGCCAACCCCAGCTCAATTACCCACCATTGTCTTATTGAAAGCAAATTGTTCAACTTCCATGAATACCCCTCCCAACAAAATATACTTCACTGTTGAATGAGAATTACATAATGTTTCTTTACACACAACTGACATAAAGTAGGATTTAAAACAATGTTGTTTTATTCCCTCAATTACCTACCACCAAGCCCACTTTCCTAAATGTACTTTATTCACATCTCTTCCTCATCTCTGAACACTTCTTTCAGTCTATAGTGACCAGTAGCTTTAACCTCACCCGTAAAATATGGGGATTGGCTAGTATCAGCTAAAAGGAAGAAGAGTCAGTGAAATCATTTTTATGGATCTTGCAGTTTCTCTTTATTTGCTTAATTCAACCTCAAAGAATATGTTTATTTTCAAGAAACATCCAAGTAGGAGCTAGCCACAATATGACAAGATGAAATTCATAGTTGTTTCAAATCCAGTCACTGAGCTAAAACATTTTTTTACTTTAATAACATAGGTTAAATTACAAAAAAAAATATTGCCACAAATAAGTGTTTCTGGAGTTTATGGATGCTAAAAGCTGAATATCGGAATGCTGTGCATCAGATATGCAAAAATCATTCACAACAGTATTTTTTTCTTAATTTCTGTAACAGAGACTGAGGAATTGAGATACCTTCCCAGAATCTCCCACAGCATGGCTTAACCATATGACTCTCTTCCAGCCAATGAAATGCAAGCACAAGTCATTGGATAAACTTTTCAAAATGGGCAGGGGTATAAGTTTTAGCATTTTGCTTTTGCACTTTATCCTTTCCCTTTCTTCTGTAGGGAACATACATACAATGCCTAGAGGTACAACAGCCATGTTTAACCACGAGGATAAAAAACAGCTTAAGGATACAATGAACCCAGGTTCATGATGAAAGCACTAAACTACTTTACCAGTCTACGACTTCCTACATCCAAATTTTTTGTTACATAAGACAAATAAATATCTTATTTGTTTAAATCACTATTAATAGAGTTTTCTGCTACTTATAGTTGAACTTTACCCCAGCTGAGACTTCCTAAATGGAGAATAGAACTTAATTTAACAGGGAAGAATGGGAGAGAATGTTAGGTTTAACAAACAAGACAGAATAAAAACAAAACAAAACAAAACAAAGAAACAGCAGGAACCCATTACCATATCTAAGAATAAACATCCTATGTTTGGAGACAAATGAACAAAACAATTTCACTGAAGTCAAGGATATCCAGGAGATAGTAGTAGATAAAATAGGATTGCTTCTGTCAGTAAGGGTCCAAATACATAGTCTCTAAATGCGGGGACAAGAAAGGGAAGAGGGTGGGCCGGCCGAGTGGCGCGATGGTTAAGAACTGGCTTGGGACGCCAGAGGGCCCCGGTTCAGATCCCACATATGAGGGCCAGTGACACTGCCCT